>NW_027140960.1:192500-195000 GCF_036365525.1 Heterodontus francisci
AGAGAGGATCAGAGAGAGAGAGGATCAGAGAGAGAGGATCAGAGAGAGAGAGGCTCAGAGAGAGAGGATCAGAGAGAGAGGATCAGAGAGAGAGAGGCTCAGAGAGAGAGGATCAGAGAGAGAGGATCAGAGAGAGAGAGGATCAGAGAGAGAGGATCAGAGACAGAGGATCAGAGTCAGAGGATCAGAGAGAGAGGATCAGAGAGAGAGGATCAGAGAGAGAGGATCAGAGAGAGAGGATCAGAGAGAGAGGATCAGAGAGAGAGAGGCTCAGAGAGAGAGGATCAGAGAGAGAGGATCAGAGAGAGAGAGGATCAGAGAGAGAGAGGATCAGAGAGAGAGGATCAGAGAGAGAGGATCAGAGAGAGAGGATCAGAGAGAGAGGATCAGAGACAGAGGAATTGAGAGAGAGGATCAGAGAGAGAGAGGATCAGAGAGAGAGGATCAGAGAGAGAGGATCAGAGAGAGAGAGGATCAGAGAGAGAGGATCAGAGAGAGAGGATCAGAGAGAGAGGATCAGAGACAGAGGATCAGAGAGAGAGAGGATCAGAGAGAGAGGATCAGAGAGAGAGGATCAGAGAGAGAGGATCAGAGAGAGAGGATCAGAGAGAGAGGATCAGAGAGAGAGGATCAGAGAGAGAGAGGATCAGAGAGAGAGGATCAGAGAGAGAGGATCAGAGAGAGAGGATCAGAGAGAGAGGATCAGAGACAGAGGAATTGAGAGAGAGGATCAGAGAGAGAGAGGATCAGAGAGAGAGGATCAGAGAGAGAGGATCAGAGAGAGAGAGGATCAGAGAGAGAGGATCAGAGAGAGAGGATCAGAGAGAGAGGATCAGAGACAGAGGATCAGAGAGAGAGAGGATCAGAGAGAGAGGATCAGAGAGAGAGGATCAGAGAGAGAGGATCAGAGAGAGAGGATCAGAGAGAGAGGATCAGAGACAGAGGATCAGAGAGAGAGAGGATCAGAGAGAGAGGATCAGAGAGAGAGGATCAGAGAGAGAGGATCAGAGACAGAGGAATTGAGAGAGAGGGTCAGAGAGAGAGGATCAGAGAGAGAGGATCAGAGAGAGAGGATCAGAGAGAGAGGATCAGAGAGAGAGGGGATCAGAGAGAGAGAGGATCAGAGAGAGAGGATCAGAGACAGAGGATCAGAGACAGAGGATCAGAGTCAGAGGATCAGAGAGAGAGGATCAGAGAGAGAGGATCAGAGAGAGAGAGGATCAGAGAGAGAGGATCAGAGACAGAGGATCAGAGACAGAGGATCAGAGTCAGAGGATCAGAGAGAGAGAGGATCAGAGAGCGAGGATCAGAGAGAGAGGATCAGAGACAGAGGAATTGAGAGAGAGGGTCAGAGAGAGAGGATCAGAGAGAGAGGATCAGAGAGAGAGGATCAGAGAGAGAGGATCAGAGAGAGAGAGGATCAGAGAGAGAGGGTCAGAGAGAGAGGATCAGAGAGAGAGGATCAGAGAGAGAGGGGATCAGAGAGAGAGGATCAGAGAGAGAGGATCAGAGAGAGAGGATCAGAGAGAGAGGATCAGAGAGAGAGGATCAGAGAGAGAGGATCAGAGAGAGAGAGGATCAGAGAGAGAGGGTCAGAGAGAGAGGATCAGAGAGAGAGGATCAGAGAGAGAGAGGATCAGAGAGAGAGGATCAGAGAGAGAGGATCAGAGAGAGAGAGGATCAGAGAGAGAGGATCAGAGAGAGAGGATCAGAGAGAGAGGATCAGAGAGAGAGGATCAGAGAGAGAGGGGATCAGAGAGAGAGAGGATCAGAGAGAGAGGATCAGAGACAGAGGATCAGAGACAGAGGATCAGAGTCAGAGGATCAGAGAGAGAGGATCAGAGAGAGAGGATCAGAGAGAGAGAGGATCAGAGAGAGAGGATCAGAGAGAGAGGATCAGAGAGAGAGGATCAGAGAGAGAGGATCAGAGTCAGAGGATCAGAATCAGAGGATCAGAGAGAGAGAGGATCAGAGAGAGAGGATCAGAGAGAGAGGATCAGAGAGAGAGAGGATCAGAGAGAGAGGATCAGAGAGAGAGGATCAGAGAGAGAGGATCAGAGAGAGAGGATCAGAGACAGAGGATCAGAGACAGAGGATCAGAGACAGAGGATCAGAGTCAGAGGATCAGAGAGAGAGGATCAGAGAGAGAGGATCAGAGAGAGAGGATCAGAGAGAGAGGATCAGAGAGAGAGAGGCTCAGAGAGAGAGGATCAGAGAGAGAGGATCAGAGAGAGAGAGGATCAGAGAGAGAGAGGATCAGAGAGAGAGGATCAGAGAGAGAGGATCAGAGAGAGAGAGGATCAGAGAGAGAGGATCAGAGAGAGAGGATCAGAGAGAGAGGATCAGAGACAGAGGAATTGAGAGAGAGGATCAGAGAGAGAGGATCAGAGAGAGAGAGGATCAGAGAGAGAGGATCAGAGAGAGAGGATCAGAGAGAGAGAGGATCAGAGAGAGAGGATCAGAGAGAGAGGATCAGAGAGAGAGGATCAGAGACAGAGGA
>NW_027140960.1:200000-374172 GCF_036365525.1 Heterodontus francisci
AGAGGGAGCTTTACTCTGTATCTAACCCCCGTACTGTACCTGTCCTGGGAGTGTTTGATGGGGGACAGTGTAGAGGGAGCTTTACTCTGTATCTAACCCCCGTACTGTACCTGTCCTGGGGAGTGTTTGATGGGGGACAGTGTAGAGGGAGCTTTACTCTGTATCTAACCCCCGTACTGTACCTGTCCTGGGAGTGTTTGATGGGGACAGTGTCGAGGGAGCTTTACTCGGTATCTAATCCCTGTACTGTACCTGTCCTGGGAGTGTTTGATGGGGACAGTGTCGAGGGAGCTTTACTCGGTATCTAACCCCCGTACTGTACCTGTCCTGGGGAGTGTTTGATGGGGGACAGTGTAGAGGGAGCTTTACTCTGTATCTAACCCCCGTACTGTACCTGTCCTGGGAGTGTTTGATGGGGGACAGTGTAGAGGGAGCTTTACTCGGTATCTAATCCCTGTACTGTACCTGTCCTGTTTAACTCACAGCAATTTGTATATAAATAGAGAAAGATGCAGAACTCACATCCTCCCACTTTGGATTCTTGACTTGCGTCAAAACTGTCGTCTGAGCTTTCTTCTCAAAATAACCGTTGCAGTCAGCTTCAAAAGCACAGTAAACATCTAGTGGAGAAATAGATTGACCGGGTGTCACAGTGCGTTAGATACACTGTCCTTTCCCCCTCTGGGACCGGGTGTCACAGTGTGTTAGATACACTGTCCTTTCCCCCTCTGGGACAGGGTGTCACAGTGCGTTAGATACACTGTCCTTTCCCCCTCTGGGACCGGGTGTCACAGTGCGTTAGATACAGTGTCCTTACCCCCTCTGGGACCGGGTGTCTCAGTGCGTTAGATACACTGTCCTTTCCCCCTCTGGGACCGGGTGTCACAGTGCGTTAGATACACTATCCTTTCCCCCTCTGGGACCGGGTGTCACAGTGTGTTAGATACACTGTCCTTTCCCCCTCCGGGACTGGGTGTCACAGTGTGTTAGATACACTGTCCTTTCCCCCTCTGGGACCGGGTGTCACAGTGTGTTAGATACACTGTCCGTTCCCCCTCTGGGACCGGGTCTCACAGTGCATTAGATACACTGTCCTTTCCCCCTCTGAGACTGGGTGTCTCAGTGTGTTAGATACACTGTCCTTCCCCCCTCTGGGACAGGGTGTCACAGTGTGTTAGATACACTGTCCTTTCCCCCTCTGGGACCGAGTGTCACAGTGTGTTAGATACACGGTCCTTTCCCCCCTCTGGGACCGGGTGTCACAGTGTGTTAGATACACTGTCCTTTCCCCCTCTGGGACCGGGTGTCACAGTGTGTTAGATACACTGTCCTTTCCCCCTCTGGGACCGGGTGTCACAGTGTGTTAGATACACTGTCCTTTCCCCCTCTGGGACCGGGTGTCACAGTGTGTTAGATACACTGTCCTTTCCCCCTCTGGGACCGGGTGTCACAGTGTGTTAGATACACTGTCCTTTCCCCCTCTCGGACTGGGTGTCACAGTGCGTTAGATACACTGTCCTTTCCCCCTCTGGGACTGGGTGTCACAGTGCGTTAGATACACTGTCCTTTCCCCCTCTGGGACCGGGTGTCACAGTGTGTTAGATACACTGTCCTTTCCCCCCTCTGGGACAGGGTGTCACAGTGTGTTTGATACACTGTCCTTTCCCCCTTGGGACCGGGTATCACAGTGCATTAGATACACTGTCCTTTCCCCCTCTGGGACCGGGTGTCACAGTGCGTTAGATACACTGTCCTTTCCCCCTCTGGGACTGGGTGTCACTGTGTGTTAGATACACTGTCCTTTCCCCCTCTGGGACAGGGTGTCACAGTGTGTTAGATACACTGTCCTTTCCCCCTCTGGGACTGGGTGTCACAGTGTGTTAGATACACTGTCCTTTCCCCCTCTGGGACAGGGTGTCACAGTGTGTTAGATACACTGTCCTTTCCCCCCTCTGGGACAGGGTGTCACAGTGTGTTAGATACACAGTCCTTTCCCCCTCTGGGACCGGGTGTCACAGTGTGTTAGATACACTGTCCTTTCCCTTCCTGGGACTGGATGTTACAGTGTGTTAGATACACTGTCCTTTCCCCCCCTCTGGGACCGGGTGTTACAGTGTGTTAGATACACTGTCCTTTCCCCCTCTGGGACCGGGTGTTACAGTGCGTTAGATACACTGTCCTTTCCCCCCCTCTGGGACCGGGTGTTACAGTGTGTTAGATACACTGTCCTTTCCCCCTCTGGGACCGGGTGTTACAGTGCGTTAGATACACTGTCCTTTCCCCCTCTGGGACCGGGTGTTACAGTGCGTTAGATACACTGTCCTTTCCCCCCCTCTGGGACCGGGTGTCACAGTGTGTCAGATACACTGTCCTTTCCCCCTCTGGGACCGGGTGTCACAGTATGTTAGATACACTGTCCTTTCCTCCTCTGGGACCGGGTGTCACAGTGTGTTAGATACACTGTCCTTTCCCTCTCTGGGACCGGGTGTCACAGTGTGTTAGATACACTGTCCTTTCCCCCTCTGGGACCGGGTGTTACAGTGTGTTAGATACACTGTCCTTTCCCTTCCTGGGACTGGATGTTACAGTGTGTTAGATACACTGTCCTTCCCCCTCTGGGACCGGGTGTCACAGTGTGTTAGATACACTGTCCTTCCCCCTCTGGGACCGGGTGTCACAGTGTGTTAGATACACAGTCCTTTCCCCCTCTGGGACCGGGTGTCACAGTGTGTTAGATACACTGTCCTTTCCCTTCCTGGGACTGGATGTCACAGTGTGTTAGATACACTGTCCTTTCCCTTCCTGGGACTGGATGTCACAGTGCGTTTGATACACTGTCCTTTCCCCCTCTGGGACCGGGTGTCACAGTGTGTTAGATACACTGTCCTTTCACCCTCTGGGACTGGGTGTTACAGTGTGTTAGATACACTGTCCTTTCCCCCTCTGGGACCGGGTGTCACAGTGTGTTCGATACACTGTCCTTTCCCCCTCTGGGACCGGGTGTCACAGTGTGTTTGATACACTGTCCTTTCCCCCTCTGGGACCGGGTGTCACAGTGTGTTAGATACACTGTCCTTTCCCTTCCTGGGACCGGGTGTCACAGTGTGTTCGATACACTGTCCTTTCCCCCTCTGGGACCTGGTGTCACAGTGTGTTTGATACACTGTCCTTTCCCCCTCTGGGACCGGATGTCACAGTGCACTAGATACACTGTCCTTTCCCCCTCTGGGACCGGGTGTCACAGTGCACTAGATACACTGTCCTTTCCCCCTCTGGGACTGGGTATCACAGTGTGTTAGATACACTGTCCTTTCCCTTCCTGGGACTGGATGTCACAGTGTATTAGATACACTGTCCTTTCCCCCTCTGGGACCGGGTGTCACAGTGTGTTAGATGCACTGTCCTTTCCCTTCCTGGGACTGGATGTTACAGTGTGTTAGATACACTGTCCTTTCCCCCTCTGGGACCGGGTGTTACAGTGTGTTAGATACACTGTCCTTTCCCTTCCTGGGACCGGGTGTCACAGTGTGTTAGATGCACTGTCCTTTCCTCCTCTGGGACCGGGTGTTACAGTGTGTTAGATACACTGTCCTTTCCCCCCTCTGGGACCGGGTGTTACAGTGTGTTAGATACACTGTCCTTTCCCCCTCTGGGACCGGGTGTTACAGTGTGTTAGATACACTGTCCTTTCCCCCCTCTGGGACCGGGTGTCACAGTGTGTTAGATACACTGTCCTTCCCCCTCTGGGACCGGGTGTCACAGTGTGTTAGATACACTGTCCTTTCCCCCTCTGGGACCGGGTGTCACTGTGTGTTAGATATACTGTCCTTACCCTTCCTGGGACCGGGTGTCACAGTGCATTTGATAGACTGTCCTTTCACTTGCAGGAATCGAGTCCCGGAATCTAACCCCGCACTCCCAGTACTAATACTTTGGGAGTGCTGCACTGTCGGAGGGGCCGTCTTTCAGATGAGACCTTAAACCGAGGGCCCCGTGTGTCCTCTCAAAGGTCCCTCAATGGTCTTGAATGAGGAGCGCAAGAGGGTGTTTTCCTGATGTCCTGGTACCCTCATCCTCCCTCAACCAATCACATGAAAAGTTTGGTTTGGGTGTTGGTGGGATTTTGCTATGTGTCCAAAAACCCGCGCCCATTCCCGTCAGGAACGCAGGTTGATGTTCCCTGCCAGCGTTTCACAGTGGGATCCGTACTTACTGAGGGCCTGAGCGAATTCTGACACCGAGTGAACCCTCAGGCTTAGTGTCCCTCGCAGTATCCTCTCCTCGGATTCTGCAATCAATTCACAAATTGTGGGCCGTGAGTTCCGATTCCCTCCAGTCTGAATCTCAGGGAGGCGTTACGGCGAAGGTTGGCGTAACTTTGCCCGTCTCCGCCCCCTGTCTCAGCTCATCGGTTGCTGACGCCCTCACCTGTGCCTTCGTTCCCCCAATTCCCATCGCTCCACCATTGGGGACCGCGACAGGTCCCCAAAGATCTGGAATTCCCTCCCTAAACCTCTCCGCTTCTCTCTCTCTCCCCTCCTTTAAGGCACTCCGTAAAACCAACCTCTTTGACCGTGCTTTTGGCCGCCTGTCCCTGATATCTCCTCACAGTGGCTTGGTGTTGAATTGATATATAAATGCAATAAGTGGTCAAAAAGCTTGTTGGAATGTTACCCCTTATTCCAAGGCGTGGATATTGTCCCATAAAGGGTTAAGTTATGAGGACAGGTTGCACAGAATGGGCTTGTACTCCCCCGAGTTTAGAAGATTAAAGGGTGGGGCGGGAGGGATCCAATCGAGGGTTTCAAGACATGTGATGAATGTAGGTCTTCATAGTGTGGTTATGTTTTCGAAACTGTGATCTTTCAGGCAGTATAAAACAGGGCAAAATCAGCCCAGTGACAAGCCGGGGTCTTGGCTCCCGTGAAAACCAGGAAGCCAAATCAAAGGCCCTTTTGACAGCAGAGTGCAAAGGTCGTAACACCTGACGGACAATTGGTTTGGCTCTCCCGGACTCTCGGATCATAAACAGGGAGCCAGTGGCCACGAAAATGCAAATTTGAGTCGCGATTTTTTTTTTTTTTTTTTGGCACCGGGAGGCAAAAGGAAGGCCCCCCCAGGTGGTTTTGCTACGGTCAGACCTATGGACTCCCGAGCACTGCAAAAGGCAAATGACTGTCGACTTCTGATGTGGATGAATTGGAGAGCTTTTCCCCAGGTCTGGGGACAGGCTGCAACGAAGAAACAAGGGGCCGGTAGTTGCCGCACAGCCCGAAGAGAGAGCGAGAGTGGACCGTGAGCTGATTCTGTGGAAACAGCGGCTGTCAGATCACCGTTGCAGCACAAGGCTGCGAGTGAGCCAAGAGGATGTCTTAACTTTGTTAAGGACTGGGAGGAGTTTGGGGCTTTTAACAGTAAGGACACTGTTTCAATGAGGACACTGTACAATGTATAGATGCGGTGTGAGGTTTTCAAGTGTGTTTATAAGTTAAATGAGGAATACCTCTCTGTAATCTAGTGTATTAACTATCTCTGGTGATTATTTTTAGCTTTGCTGTTTTAGTAGAAGTCTCAAAACATGGAATCTTGTGTAATTTTTTTAAATAATCGGCCTGGGGAGCTCACGTCTCTTGTTTTAAACTTAACGGGTCACAATCAAAGTCGTAACAGATCATTAAAGGATTCAATAGGGCCGACTGACCGGAGTCCAGAACAAGGGGGCAGGACCTTAAAATTAGAGCCAGGGCTGTTCAGGGGCGATGTCGGGAAGCATTTCTTCACACGAAGGGGAGTGGAAAGCGGGAACTCGCTCTCCCAACCCCTCCCCCCCTCCCCACCCCACACAGGAGAAAAAGCTGTGGATGTCGAGGTGGGAAGGCAGGGTTAATTGGAGCATTGAAGACTGATATAATGATTTGTGCTCAATATACTGATGTTCGGGGGATTAAAAGGGACAGCGGCGGAGGGAAACGGTGCAGGCTTGTTTTGGCCGCTGGAAGGGGTGTAGAGTGGGGGCCCCCAGGGGTCGGTATTGGGACCACTGCTCTTTTGGATATATATCGATGACCCGGATCGGAAGAAGCACAGGGGATCATGTGTTGGATGGGGGTTGGGAGGGGAGGTGCTTGGTGGTGGGTGGGCTGGAAGGGCTGGGGGGGGGGGCGTGGGATTTCCCCCCGGCATCCTTGGGCCAACATTTATCCTTCAAGCGGCGCCAGAGGCAAAACAGGGTGGGGAGGGAGGAAAGAAAAGCATCGGGCTAATGCAGTCGCCTGCTGCATTGCTGTCTGTGGGATCTTGCTGTGCGAAAATCGGCATTTCCTGCATCGCAGCAGCCCACGTTGGGGGACGCGGGGAGGAGGGGGTGCAGGGTGTGTTTTATTCATTTATTTATAAACCGCCACTGAGGTGAAGGACTGTAATCCCTGGTGCGCTCACTGGACGTCCCCCTCCTTCCCCCTGACCGCCGAGCGGAAACGAGATCTCCTTACCTTCCACGTTACTGTGCAATGGTGGCTTGCGGAGCGCTCGTTGTCCAATGTAGCTGTGGATCACGCTGAGGGTCTCGTAGGGGGTCATAGAGAAGGGTTGCAAACCTGGTAAAGAGGAGGAACAACAGTGGTGGGTCGGTGGCGGGGTAGGGGGTAGGGGGGGGGGCAAGGGAAGCAAACAGGCCCCAGGCTGCATCCCGGGCCTGGTGTGGAGTTGGCGTATCTGGCCCGGTGTGGGACCCGGGCCTCCCCTCACATGCCCGGCCTAGTGCTGAGTTAACCTGATTTCACCCCCACACTGAGCCCCACACAGCAGGCAAGGCCCAGGCTCCGTCCCCGGCCTAGTGCTGAGTAACCCGATTTCACCCCCACACTGAGCCCCACACAGCAGGCAAGGCCCCAGGCTCCTTCCCCGGCCTAGTGCTGAGTTAACCCGATTTCACCCCCACACTGAGCCCCACCCAGCAGGCAAGGCCCCAGGCTCCTTCCCCGGCCTGGGGCTGAGTTAGGTAAATCCCAGCTGGGCGCGGCCGTCGCTACGTTACAATCGGGAACCAGCATCCCACCACCATTTACAGGCCCGTGACTCTGACTGGCTCAGCCCCCAGCCTCATTCCGTCCCTTCACTCTTAGGATGTGGGCAAGAGGCGTCACTTAATGGTCCAACATGATGGCCTTCAGAAGCAATGGTGGGCCTGCTTGGTGAAGCCTTCGGCCTACCTGGCCAATGCCCGAGGCTGACCCAGACTGCTGGCTATTCATCGTCTGACTTGCCGCCCAGCTCAGTGTCCCTCGGAGGGTTGTAGGGGCAGGAGAAGGTTGCAGAGATAGGGAGGGTTGCAGAAGGTGGAGGAGGTTACAGAGATAGGGAGGAATGTAAGAGCCGGAGGAGGTTGCAGAGTTAGGGAGGGTTGTAGGGACTGGAAGAGGTTACAGAGATAGGGAGGGTTGTAGGGCTGGAGGAGGTTACAGAGATAGGGAGGGTTGTAGGGCTGGAGGAGGGTTACAGAGAAAGGGGGGGTTGTAGGGGCTGGAGGAGGTTACAGAGATAGGGAGGGATGAAGGGACTGGAAGAGGTTACAGAGATAGGGAAGGTTGTAGGGACTGGAGGAGATTACAGAGATAGGGAGGGTTGTAGGGGCTGGAGGAGGTTAAAGAGATAGGGAGGGTTGTAGGGACTGGAAGAGGTTACAGAGATAGGGAAGGTTGTAGGGACTGGAGGAGGTTACAGAGATAGGGAGGGTTGTAGGGGCTGGAGGAGGTTAAAGAGATAGGGAGGGTTGTAGGGACTGGAGGAGATTACAGAGATAGGGAGGGTTGTAGGGGCTGGAGGAGGTTAAAGAGATAGGGAGGGTTGTAGGGACTGGAGGAGATTACAGAGAGAGGGAGGGTTGTAGGGACTGGAAGAGGTTACAGAGATAGGGAGGGTTGTAGGGACTGGAGGAGGTTACAGAGATAGGGAAGGTTGTAGGGACTGGAGGAGGTTACAGAGTTAGGGAGGGTTGTAGGGGCTGGAGGAGGGAATGAGGGAATATGGGTGAGGGAGGGACAACGATTGCGGAAATGAACAGAGCGAGATAGGGGAGAGAAAGAAAATAGGCACGCACCATTCTTCTTGAGCTTCTCGATGCTTTCCCGCCAATCGTGAAGCTCGTACTCGGAAGACAGGAGGAAGAGGTAGCTCTGAAAAAAAACAGAGACGCACAACACGTGTGCAGTTAGCCGAGATGTCAGGCTTTCCGCCCGGGCCTGTACGCGCGCACGCCTGTGGCGCATTGGCGGGAGTTCTGGAATGAAGGGGCGCGGAGGTCTGAGGGGTTTCTTTCCTCAAAGCACAGGGAAGGTTAGGCCTGGTGTATGCTGGAGCCTGGGCCTGGAGTAGTCTTGAGGCTGAGCATGATGTTGGGCGGTAATGGGGCACTTAGAAAATAATAATGCAATCAGGCAGACTCAACATGGGTTTCGGAAAGGGAAATCGTGTTGGACAAACCTATTGGAGTTCTTTGAGGAAATTTCTTCACGGAGGGTGGGGGTGTGTGAATCTTTGCAGTTTCTCCCCCCGTTAGCGGTGGATCGCGAATCGTGAAGCATATTCAAGACTCAGAGCGAGAGATCTTGGGAAATGAAAGGGATTACTTGATATGGGGAGAGTGCAGGGTTGGGGGAATTGAGTCAGATGATCAGCCAGGATAGTATTGAATGGCTCAGCAGAACTGAGGGGCCGAATGGCCAATTCCTACTCCTATTTCTAAAGTACTTATTCTGTCTATACAAGTGGGGGCCTGGTGAGTATTGGATTCTGGTCAGTATTGGATTCTGGTCAGTATTGGATTGTGGGTGAGTATTGGATTGTGGGTGAGTATTGGATTGTGGGTGAGTATTGGATTGTGGGTGAGTATTGGATTGTGGTCAGTATTGGATTGTGGTCAGTATTGGATTGTGGTCAGTATTGGATTGTGATCAGTATTGGATTCTGGGTGAGTATTGGATTCTGGTCAGTATTGGATTGTGGGTGAGTATTGGATTGTGGTCAGTATTGGATTGTGGTCAGTATTGGATTGTGGTCAGTATTGGATTGTGGTCAGTATTGGATTCTGGGTGAGTATTGGATTGTGGTCAGTATTGGATTGTGATCAGTATTGGATTGTGGTCAGTATTGGATTGTGGTCAGTATTGGATTGTGGTCAGTATTGGATTGTGGTCAGTATTGGATTGTGGTCAGTATTGGATTCTGGGTGAGTATTGGATTGTGGTCAGTATTGGATTGTGATCAGTATTGGATTGTGGTCAGTATTGGATTGTGGTCAGTATTGGATTGTGGTCAGTATTGAATTGTGATCAGTATTGGATTGTGATCAGTATTGGATTCTGGGTGAGTATTGGATTCTGGTCAGTATTGGATTCTGGGTGAGTATTGGATTCTGGGTGAGTATTGGATTCTGGGTGAGTATTGGATTCTGGTCAGTATTGGATTGTGGTCAGTATTGGATTGTGGTGAGTATTGGATTGTGGTCAGTATTGGATTGTGGTCAGTATTGGATTCTGGTCAGTATTGGATTCTGGGTCAGTATTGGATTCTGGGTCAGTATTGGATTGTGGTCAGTATTGGATTGTGGTCAGTATTGGATTCTGGTCAGTATTGGATTCTGGTCAGTATTGGATTCTGCTCAGTATTGGATTGTGGTCAGTATTGGATTCTGGTCAGTATTGGATTGTGGGTGAGTATTGGATTGTGGGTGAGTATTGGATTGTGGGTGAGTATTGGATTGTGGGTGAGTATTGGATTGTGGGTGAGTATTGGATTGTGGTCAGTATTGGATTCTGGTCAGTATTGGATTCTGGTCAGTATTGGATTCTGGTCAGTATTGGATTCTGGGTGAGTATTGGATTCTGGGTGAGTATTGGATTCTGGGTGAGTATTGGATTCTGGGTGAGTATTGGATTCTGGGTGAGTATTGGATTGTGGTCAGTATTGGATTCTGGTCAGTATTGGATTGTGGTCAGTATTGGATTCTGGTCAGTATTGGATTCTGGTCAGTATTGGATTCTGGTGAGTATTGGATTGTGGGTGAGTATTGGATTGTGGGTGAGTATTGGATTGTGGGTGAGTATTGGATTCTGGTCAGTATTGGATTGTGATCAGTATTGGATTGTGGTCAGTATTGGATTCTGGGTCAGTATTGGATTCTGGTCAGTATTGGATTCTGGTCAGTATTGGATTCTGGTCAGTATTGGATTCTGGGTCAGTATTGGATTCTGGTCAGTATTGGATTCTGGTCAGTATTGGATTCTGGTCAGTATTGGATTCTGGTCAGTATTTGATTCTGGTCAGTATTTGATTCTGGTCAGTATTGGATTCTGGTCAGTATTGGATTGTGGTCAGTATTGGATTGTGGTCAGTATTGGATTGTGATCAGTATTGGATTCTGGTCAGTATTGGATTGTGGTCAGTATTGGATTCTGGGTCAGTATTGGATTCTGGTCAGTATTGGATTCTGGTCAGTATTGGATTCTGGGTGAGTATTGGATTCTGGGTCAGCATTGGATTCTGGGTCAGCATTGGATTCTGGGTCAGCATTGGATTCTGGTCAGTATTGGATTCTGGTCAGTATTGGATTGTGATCAGTATTGGATTCTGGTCAGTATTGGATTCTGGTCAGTATTGGATTGTGATCAGTATTGGATTGTGATCAGTATTGGATTCTGGTCAGTATTGGATTCTGGTCAGTATTGGATTCTGGGTCAGTATTGGATTCTGGGTCAGTATTGGATTCTGGGTCAGTATTGGATTCTGGTCAGTATTGGATTCTGGTCAGTATTGGATTCTGGTCAGTATTGGATTCTGGGTCAGTATTGGATTCTGGTCAGTATTGGATTGTGATCAGTATTGGATTGTGGTCAGTATTGGATTCTGGTCAGTATTGGATTCTGGTCAGTATTGGATTGTGATCAGTATTGGATTGTGGTCAGTATTGGATTGTGGTCAGTATTGGATTCTGGTCAGTATTGGATTGTGATCAGTATTGGATTGTGATCAGTATTGGATTCTGGTCAGTATTGGATTCTGGTCAGTATTGGATTCTGGTCAGTATTGGATTCTGGGTCAGTATTGGATTCTGGGTCAGTATTGGATTCTGGTCAGTATTGGATTCTGGGTCAGTATTGGATTCTGGTCAGTATTGGATTGTGATCAGTATTGGATTGTGATCAGTATTGGATTCTGGTCAGTATTGGATTGTGGTCAGTATTGGATTCTGGTCAGTATTGGATTCTGGTCAGTATTGGATTCTGGGTCAGTATTGGATTCTGGGTCAGTATTGGATTCTGGTCAGTATTGGATTCTGGGTCAGTATTGGATTCTGGGTCAGTATTGGATTGTGATCAGTATTGGATTGTGATCAGTATTGGATTCTGGGTGAGTATTGGATTCTGGGTCAGTATTGGATTCTGGGTGAGTATTGGATTCTGGTCAGTATTGGATTCTGGTCAGTATTGGATTCTGGGTCAGTATTGGATTCTGGGTCAGTATTGGATTGTGGTCAGTATTGGATTCTGGGTCAGTATTGGATTGTGGTCAGTATTGGATTGTGGTCAGTATTGGATTGTGGTCAGTATTGGATTGTGGTCAGTATTGGATTCTGGGTGAGTATTGGATTCTGGTCAGTATTGGATTGTGGTCAGTATTGGATTCTGGGTCAGTATTGGATTCTGGGTCAGTATTTGATTCTGGTCAGTATTGGATTGTGGTCAGTATTGGATTCTGGGTCAGTATTGGATTCTGGTCAGTATTGGATTCTGGGTGAGTATTGGATTGTGGTCAGTATTGGATTCTGGGTGAGTATTGGATTGTGGTCAGTATTGGATTCTGGGTGAGTATTGGATTGTGGTCAGTATTGGATTGTGGTCAGTATTGGATTCTGGGTGAGTATTGGATTCTGGTCAGTATTGGATTGTGGTCAGTATTGGATTGTGGTCAGTATTGGATTGTGGTCAGTATTGGATTCTGGTCAGTATTGGATTCTGGTCAGTATTGGATTCTGGGTGAGTATTGGATTGTGGTCAGTATTGGATTGTGGTCAGTATTGGATTGTGGTCAGTATTGGATTCTGGGTGAGTATTGGATTGTGGTCAGTATTGGATTCTGGTCAGTATTGGATTGTGGTCAGTATTGGATTCTGGGTGAGTATTGGATTGTGGTCAGTATTGGATTCTGGTCAGTATTGGATTGTGGTCAGTATTGGATTCTGGGTGAGTATTGGATTGTGGTCAGTATTGGATTCTGGTCAGTATTGGATTGTGGTCAGTATTGGATTGTGGTCAGTATTGGATTGTGGTCAGTATTGGATTCTGGTCAGTATTGGATTCTGGTCAGTATTGGATTGTGGTCAGTATTGGATTCTGGGTGAGTATTGGATTCTGGTCAGTATTGGATTCTGGGTGAGTATTGGATTGTGGTCAGTATTGGATTCTGGTCAGTATTGGATTCTGGTCAGTATTGGATTCTGGGTGAGTATTGGATTCTGGTCAGTATTGGATTGTGGTCAGTATTGGATTCTGGGTGAGTATTGGATTCTGGGTGAGTATTGGATTCTGGTCAGTATTGGATTGTGGTCAGTATTGGATTCTGGGTGAGTATTGGATTCTGGTCAGTATTGGATTCTGGTCAGTATTGGATTGTGGGTGAGTATTGGATTGTGGTCAGTATTGGATTGTGATCAGTATTGGATTGTGGTCAGTATTGGATTGTGGTCAGTATTGGATTGTGGTCAGTATTGAATTGTGATCAGTATTGGATTGTGATCAGTATTGGATTCTGGGTGAGTATTGGATTCTGGTCAGTATTGGATTCTGGTCAGTATTGGATTCTGGTCAGTATTGGATTCTGGGTGAGTATTGGATTCTGGTCAGTATTGGATTGTGGTCAGTATTGGATTCTGGTCAGTATTGGATTCTGGTCAGTATTGGATTCTGGGTGAGTATT
Organism: Heterodontus francisci; assembly: GCF_036365525.1. Lineage (NCBI taxonomy): Eukaryota > Metazoa > Chordata > Chondrichthyes > Heterodontiformes > Heterodontidae > Heterodontus > Heterodontus francisci. Next base: position 212,973 of record NW_027140960.1, read on the forward strand.
GGATTCTGGTCAGTATTGGATTGTGGTCAGTATTGGATTCTGGGTGAGTATTGGATTCTGGGTGAGTATTGGATTCTGGTCAGTATTGGATTGTGGTCAGTATTGGATTCTGGGTGAGTATTGGATTCTGGGTGAGTATTGGATTGTGGTCAGTATTGGATTGTGGTCAGTATTGGATTGTGGGTGAGTATTGGATTGTGGTCAGTATTGGATTGTGATCAGTATTGGATTGTGGTCAGTATTGGATTGTGGTCAGTATTGGATTGTGGTCAGTATTGAATTGTGATCAGTATTGGATTGTGATCAGTATTGGATTCTGGGTGAGTATTGGATTCTGGTCAGTATTGGATTCTGGGTGAGTATTGGATTCTGGTCAGTATTGGATTCTGGGTCAGTATTGGATTGTGGTCAGTATTGGATTCTGGTCAGTATTTGATTCTGGGTGAGTATTGGATTCTGGTCAGTATTGGATTCTGGGTCAGTATTGGATTCTGGGTGAGTATTGGATTGTGGTCAGTATTGGATTGTGGTCAGTATTGGATTCTGGTCAGTATTGGATTCTGGTCAGTATTGGATTGTGGTCAGTATTGGATTCTGGGTCAGTATTGGATTCTGGGTCAGTATTGGATTCTGGTCAGTATTGGATTCTGGGTCAGTATTGGATTCTGGTCAGTATTGGATTCTGGTCAGTATTGGATTCTGGGTCAGTATTGGATTGTGGTCAGTATTGGATTGTGGTCAGTATTGGATTCTGGTCAGTATTGGATTCTGGTCAGTATTGGATTGTGGTCAGTATTGGATTCTGGTCAGTATTGGATTCTGGTCAGTATTGGATTCTGGGTGAGTATTGGATTCTGGGTGAGTATTGGATTCTGGTCAGTATTGGATTCTGGTCAGTATTGGATTCTGGTCAGTATTGGATTCTGGTCAGTATTGGATTCTGGGTGAGTATTGGATTGTGGTCAGTATTGGATTCTGGGTGAGTATTGGATTGTGGTCAGTATTGGATTGTGGTCAGTATTGGATTCTGGGTGAGTATTGGATTCTGGGTGAGTATTGGATTGTGGTCAGTATTGGATTCTGGTCAGTATTGGATTGTGGTCAGTATTGGATTCTGGTCAGTATTGGATTCTGGGTGAGTATTGGATTCTGGGTCAGTATTGGATTGTGGTCAGTATTGGATTCTGGGTGAGTATTGGATTGTGGTCAGTATTGGATTCTGGGTGAGTATTGGATTGTGGTCAGTATTGGATTCTGGTCAGTATTTGATTCTGGTCAGTATTGGATTCTGGTCAGTATTGGATTCTGGGTGAGTATTGGATTGTGGTCAGTATTGGATTCTGGGTGAGTACTGGATTGTGGTCAGTATTGGATTCTGGGTGAGTATTGGATTCTGGTCAGTATTGGATTCTGGGTGAGTATTGGATTGTGGTCAGTATTGGATTCTGGTCAGTATTGGATTCTGGTCAGTATTGGATTCTGGTCAGTATTGGATTCTGGGTGAGTATTGGATTGTGGTCAGTATTGGATTCTGGGTGAGTACTGGATTGTGGTCAGTATTGGATTCTGGTCAGTATTGGATTCTGGGTGAGTATTGGATTGTGGTCAGTATTGGATTCTGGGTGAGTACTGGATTGTGGTCAGTATTGGATTCTGGGTGAGTATTGGATTCTGGGTGAGTATTGGATTCTGGGTGAGTATTGGATTCTCGGCCTGGTAAATTGCAGTGCCTGGGACTTGAGTAATCTTGAGACTGTGCCTTGTGTAAGCGGGCAATGTGAATTGCTATGCACTGGGGCCTCAAGTAGATGGATCCACAGGGTCTAAAACTGTCTCTTTCCAAGCGGACATTTCATTTATTCTCGGCTTCAATCTATGAAATTTACTGTTTAATCTTCAAAGATGGGGCTGGAGTTATTATCAATCTACTCTAACCACACTTTCCAACCAGAAGAGAAGGCAGTAAGATGCGTAATACAGATGAATGCTGGTTGAAAGCCTGAAACCAATATATCACAACCACAGTCTAATCCACCTTAACACTGCAGTTAGAGTTAACACATTGGGCACGGGGAAAATCAGGTGTCACAGTGCGTTAGATACACTGTCCTTTCCCCCTCTGGGACTGGGTGTCACAGTGTGTTAGATACACTGTCCTTTCCCCCTCTGGGACCGGGTGTCACAGTGCGTTAGATACACTGTCCTTTCCCCCTCTGGGACTGGGTGTGTTAGATACACTTTCCTTTCCCCTTCTGGGACAGGGTGTGTTAGATACTCTGTCCTTTCCCCTTCTGGGACAGGGTGTGTTAGATACTCTGTCCTTTCCCCCCTCTGGGACAGGTTGTGTTAGATACTCTGTCCTTTCCCCTTCTGGGACAGGGTGTGTTAGATACTCTGTCCTTTCCCCCCTCTGGGACAGGGTGTGTTAGATACTCTGTCCTTTCCCCTTCTGGGACAGGGTGTGTTAGATACTCTGTCCTTTCCCCTTCTGGGACAGGGTGTGTTAGATACTCTGTCCTTTCCCCTTCTGGGACAGGGTGTGTTAGATACTCTGTCCTTTCCCCTTCTGGTACAGGGTGTGTTAGATACACTGTCCTTTCCCCCTCTGGGACAGGGTGTGTTAGATACTCTGTCCTTTCCCCCCTCTGGGAGAGGGTGTGTTAGATACACTGTCCTTTCCCCCCTCTGGGACAGGGTGTGTTGGATACTCTGTCCTTTCCCCTTCTGGGACAGGGTGTGTTAGATACTCTGTCCTTTCCCCTTCTGGGACAGGGTGTGTTGGATACTCTGTCCTTTCCCCCCTCTGGGACAGGGTGTGTTAGATACTCTGTCCTTTCCCCCCTCTGGGACAGGGTGTGTTAGATACTCTGTCCTTTCCCCTTCTGGTACAGGGTGTGTTAGATACTCTGTCCTTTCCCCCCTCTGGGACAGGGTGTGTTAGATACTCTGTCCTTTCCCCCTCTGGGACAGGGTGTGTTAGATACTCTGTCCTTTCCCCCCTCTGGGACAGGGTGTGTTAGATACACTGTCCTTTCCCCCCTCTGGGACAGAGTGTGTTAGATACACTGTCCTTTCCCCCCTCTGGGACAGGGTGTGTTCGATACTCTGTCCTTTTCCCCCTCTGGGACAGGGTGTGTTAGATACTCTGTCCTTTCCCCCCTCTGGGACAGGGTGTGTTAGATACTCTGTCCTTTCCCCCCTCTGGGACAGGGTGTGTTAGATACTCTGTCCTTTTCCCCTTCTGGGACAGGGTGTGTTCGATACTCTGTCCTTTTCCCCCTCTGGGACAGGGTGTGTTAGATACTCTGTCCTTTCCCCCCTCTGGGACAGGGTGTGTTAGATACACTGTCCTTTCCCCCCTCTGGGACAGAGTGTGTTAGATACACTGTCCTTTCCCCCTCTGGGACAGGGTGTGTTAGATACACTGTCCTTTCCCCCCTCTGGGACAGGGTGTGTTAGATACTCTGTCCTTTCCCCTCTGGGACAGGGTGTGTTGGATACACTGTCCTTTCCCCCTTCTGGGACAGGGTGTGTTCGATACTCTGTCCTTTTCCCCCTCTGGAACAGGGTGTGTTAGATACTCTGTCCTTTCCCCCTTCTGGGACAGGGTGTGTTCGATACTCTGTCCTTTTCCCCCTCTGGAACAGGGTGTGTTAGATACTCTGTCCTTTCCCCCCTCTGGAACAGGGTGTGTTAGATACTCTGTCCTTTCCCCCCTCTGGGACAGGGTGTGTTAGATACTCTGTCCTTTCCCCCCTCTGGGACAGGGTGTGTTAGATACACTGTCCTTTCCCCCCTCTGGGACAGAGTGTGTTAGATACACTGTCCTTTCCCCCTCTGGGACAGGGTGTGTTAGATACACTGTCCTTTCCCCCCTCTGGAACAGGGTGTGTTAGATACTCTGTCCTTTTCCCCCTCTGGGACAGGGTGTGTTAGATACACTGTCCTTTCCCCCCTCTGGGACAGGGTGTGTTAGATACACTGTCCTTTCCCCCCTCTGGGACAGGGTGTGTTAGATACACTGTCCTTTCCCCCCTCTGGGACAGGGTGTGTTGGATACACTGTCCTTTCCCCCCTCTGGGACAGGGTGTGTTGGATACTCTGTCCTTTCCCCCCTGTGGAACAGGGTGTGTTGGATACACTGTCCTTTCCCCTTCTGGGACAGGGTGTGTTGGATACACTGTCCTTTCCCCCCTCTGGGACAGGGTGTGTTAGATACACTGTCCTTTCCCCCCTCTGGGACAGGGTGTGTTAGATACTCTGTCCTTTCCCCCCTCTGGGACAGGGTGTGTTAGATACACTGTCCTTTCCCCCCTCTGGGACAGGGTGTGTTAGATACTCTGTCCTTTCCCCCCTCTGGGACAGGGTGTGTTGGATACACTGTCCTTTCCCCCCTCTGGGACAGGGTGTGTTAGATACTCTGTCCTTTCCCCCCTCTGGGACAGGGTGTGTTGGATACACCGTCCTTTCCCCCCTGTGGGACAGGGTGTGTTGGATACACTGTCCTTTCCCCCCTCTGGGACAGGGTGTGTTGGATACACTGTCCTTTCCCCCTTCTGGGACAGGGTGTGTTAGATACTCTGTCCTTTCCCCCCTCTGGGACAGGGTGTGTTGGATACACCGTCCTTTCCCCCCTGTGGGACAGGGTGTGTTGGATACACTGTCCTTTCCCCCCTCTGGGACAGGGTGTGTTGGATACACCGTCCTTTCCCCCCTGTGGGACAGGGTGTGTTGGATACACTGTCCTTTCCCCCCTCTGGGACAGGGTGTGTTGGATACACTGTCCTTTCCCCCTTCTGGGACAGGGTGTGTTAGATACTCTGTCCTTTCCCCCCTCTGGAACAGGGTGTGTTGGATACACTGTCCTTTCCCCCCTCTGGGACAGGGTGTGTTAGATACTCTGTCCTTTCCCCCCTCTGGGACAGGGTGTGTTAGATACACTGTCCTTTCCCCTTCTGGGACAGGGTGTGTTAGATACTCTGTCCTTTCCCCCCTCTGGAACAGGGTGTGTTGGATACACTGTCCTTTCCCCCCTCTGGGACAGGGTGTGTTAGATACTCTGTCCTTTCCCCCCTCTGGGACAGGGTGTGTTAGATACACTGTCCTTTCCCCTTCTGGGACAGAGTGTGTTGGATACACTGTCCTTTCCCCCCTCTGGGACAGGGTGTGTTAGATACTCTGTCCTTTCCCCCCTCTGGGACAGGGTGTGTTAGATACACTGTCCTTTCCCCCTTCTGGGTCAGGGTGTGTTAGATACTCTGTCCTTTCCCCCCTCTGGGACAGGGTGTGTTAGATACTCTGTCCTTTCCCCCCTCTGGGACAGGGTGTGTTAGATACACTGTCCTTTCCCCTTCTGGGACAGGGTGTGTTAGATACTCTGTCCTTTCCCCCCTCTGGGACAGGGTGTGTTAGATACTCTGTCCTTTCCCCTTCTGGGACAGGGTGTGTTGGATACACTGTCCTTTCCCCCCTCTGGGTCAGGGTGTGTTAGATACTCTGTCCTTTCCCCCCTCTGGGACAGGGTGTGTTAGATACTCTGTCCTTTCCCCCCTCTGGGACAGGGTGTGTTAGATACTCTGTCCTTTCCCCCCTCTGGGACAGGGTGTGTTAGATACACTGTCCTTTCCCCTTCTGGGACAGGGTGTGTTAGATACTCTGTCCTTTCCCCCCTCTGGGACAGGGTGTGTTAGATACTCTGTCCTTTCCCCCCTCTGGGACAGGGTGTGTTAGATACTCTGTCCTTTCCCCCCTCTGGGACAGGGTGTGTTAGATACACTGTCCTTTCCCCTTCTGGGACAGGGTGTGTTAGATACTCTGTCCTTTCCCCTTCTGGGACAGGGTGTGTTAGATACTCTGTCCTTTCCCCCCTCTGGGACAGGGTGTGTTAGATACACTGTCCTTTCCCCTTCTGGGACAGGGTGTGTTAGATACTCTGTCCTTTCCCCCCTCTGGGACAGGGTGTGTTAGATACTCTGTCCTTTCCCCCCTCTGGGACAGGGTGTGTTAGATACTCTGTCCTTTCCCCCCTCTGGGACAGGGTGTGTTAGATACTCTGTCCTTTCCCCCCTCTGGGACAGGGTGTGTTGGATACTCTGTCCTTTCCCCCCTCTGGGACAGGGTGTGTTAGATACTCTGTCCTTTCCCCCTCTGGGACAGGGTGTGTTGGATACTCTGTCCTTTCCCCCCTCTGGGACAGGGTGTGTTGGATACACTGTCCTTTCCCCCTTCTGGGACAGGGTGTGTTGGATACACTGTCCTTTCCCCCCTCTGGGACAGGGTGTGTTGGATACTCTGTCCTTTCCCCCCTCTGGGACAGGGTGTGTTAGATACTCTGTCCTTTCCCCCTCTGGGACAGGGTGTGTTGGATACTCTGTCCTTTCCCCCCTCTGGGACAGGGTGTGTTGGATACACTGTCCTTTCCCCCTTCTGGGACAGGGTGTGTTGGATACACTGTCCTTTCCCCCCTCTGGGACAGGGTGTGTTGGATACACTGTCCTTTCCCCCCTCTGGGACAGGGTGTGTTCGATACTCTGTCCTTTCCCCCTCTGGGACAGGGTGTGTTGGATACACTGTCCTTTCCCCCCTCTGGGACAGGGTGTGTTAGATACTCTGTCCTTTCCCCCCTCTGGGACAGGGTGTGTTGGATACACTGTCCTTTCCCCCTTCTGGGACAGGGTGTGTTGGATACACTGTCCTTTCCCCCCTCTGGGACAGGGTGTGTTAGATACTCTGTCCTTTCCCCCCTCTGGGACAGGGTGTGTTAGATACACTGTCCTTTCCCCCTCTGGGACAGGGTGTGTTGGATACACTGTCCTTTCCCCCTTCTGGGACAGGGTGTGTTGGATACACTGTCCTTTCCCCCCTCTGGAACAGGGTGTGTTGGATACACTGTCCTTTCCCCCCTCTGGGACAGGGTGTGTTAGATACTCTGTCCTTTCCCCCCTCTGGGACAGGGTGTGTTAGATACTCTGTCCTTTCCCCTTCTGGGACAGGGTGTGTTAGATACTCTGTCCTTTCCCCCCTCTGGGACAGGGTGTGTTAGATACACTGTCCTTTCCCCTTCTGGGACAGGGTGTGTTAGATACACTGTCCTTTCCCCCTTCTGGGACAGGGTGTGTTAGATACTCTGTCCTTTCCCCCCTCTGGAACAGGGTGTGTTAGATACTCTGTCCTTTCCCCCCTCTGGGACAGGGTGTGTTAGATACTCTGTCCTTTCCCCCCTCTGGGACAGGGTGTGTTAGATACACTGTCCTTTCCCCTTCTGGGACAGGGTGTGTTAGATACTCTGTCCTTTCCCCCCTCTGGAACAGGGTGTGTTGGATACACTGTCCTTTCCCCCCTCTGGGACAGGGTGTGTTAGATACTCTGTCCTTTCCCCCCTCTGGGACAGGGTGTGTTAGATACACTGTCCTTTCCCCTTCTGGGACAGAGTGTGTTGGATACACTGTCCTTTCCCCCCTCTGGGACAGGGTGTGTTAGATACTCTGTCCTTTCCCCCCTCTGGGACAGGGTGTGTTAGATACACTGTCCTTTCCCCCTTCTGGGTCAGGGTGTGTTAGATACTCTGTCCTTTCCCCCCTCTGGGACAGGGTGTGTTAGATACTCTGTCCTTTCCCCCCTCTGGGACAGGGTGTGTTAGATACACTGTCCTTTCCCCTTCTGGGACAGGGTGTGTTAGATACTCTGTCCTTTCCCCCCTCTGGGACAGGGTGTGTTAGATACTCTGTCCTTTCCCCTTCTGGGACAGGGTGTGTTGGATACACTGTCCTTTCCCCCCTCTGGGTCAGGGTGTGTTAGATACTCTGTCCTTTCCCCCCTCTGGGACAGGGTGTGTTAGATACTCTGTCCTTTCCCCCCTCTGGGACAGGGTGTGTTAGATACTCTGTCCTTTCCCCCCTCTGGGACAGGGTGTGTTAGATACACTGTCCTTTCCCCTTCTGGGACAGGGTGTGTTAGATACTCTGTCCTTTCCCCCCTCTGGGACAGGGTGTGTTAGATACTCTGTCCTTTCCCCCCTCTGGGACAGGGTGTGTTAGATACTCTGTCCTTTCCCCCCTCTGGGACAGGGTGTGTTAGATACACTGTCCTTTCCCCTTCTGGGACAGGGTGTGTTAGATACTCTGTCCTTTCCCCTTCTGGGACAGGGTGTGTTAGATACTCTGTCCTTTCCCCCCTCTGGGACAGGGTGTGTTAGATACACTGTCCTTTCCCCTTCTGGGACAGGGTGTGTTAGATACTCTGTCCTTTCCCCCCTCTGGGACAGGGTGTGTTAGATACTCTGTCCTTTCCCCCCTCTGGGACAGGGTGTGTTAGATACTCTGTCCTTTCCCCCCTCTGGGACAGGGTGTGTTAGATACTCTGTCCTTTCCCCCCTCTGGGACAGGGTGTGTTGGATACTCTGTCCTTTCCCCCCTCTGGGACAGGGTGTGTTAGATACTCTGTCCTTTCCCCCTCTGGGACAGGGTGTGTTGGATACTCTGTCCTTTCCCCCCTCTGGGACAGGGTGTGTTGGATACACTGTCCTTTCCCCCTTCTGGGACAGGGTGTGTTGGATACACTGTCCTTTCCCCCCTCTGGGACAGGGTGTGTTGGATACTCTGTCCTTTCCCCCCTCTGGGACAGGGTGTGTTAGATACTCTGTCCTTTCCCCCTCTGGGACAGGGTGTGTTGGATACTCTGTCCTTTCCCCCCTCTGGGACAGGGTGTGTTGGATACACTGTCCTTTCCCCCTTCTGGGACAGGGTGTGTTGGATACACTGTCCTTTCCCCCCTCTGGGACAGGGTGTGTTGGATACACTGTCCTTTCCCCCCTCTGGGACAGGGTGTGTTCGATACTCTGTCCTTTCCCCCTCTGGGACAGGGTGTGTTGGATACACTGTCCTTTCCCCCCTCTGGGACAGGGTGTGTTAGATACTCTGTCCTTTCCCCCCTCTGGGACAGGGTGTGTTGGATACACTGTCCTTTCCCCCTTCTGGGACAGGGTGTGTTGGATACACTGTCCTTTCCCCCCTCTGGGACAGGGTGTGTTAGATACTCTGTCCTTTCCCCCCTCTGGGACAGGGTGTGTTAGATACACTGTCCTTTCCCCCTCTGGGACAGGGTGTGTTGGATACACTGTCCTTTCCCCCTTCTGGGACAGGGTGTGTTGGATACACTGTCCTTTCCCCCCTCTGGAACAGGGTGTGTTGGATACACTGTCCTTTCCCCCCTCTGGGACAGGGTGTGTTAGATACTCTGTCCTTTCCCCCCTCTGGGACAGGGTGTGTTAGATACTCTGTCCTTTCCCCTTCTGGGACAGGGTGTGTTAGATACTCTGTCCTTTCCCCCCTCTGGGACAGGGTGTGTTAGATACACTGTCCTTTCCCCTTCTGGGACAGGGTGTGTTAGATACACTGTCCTTTCCCCCTTCTGGGACAGGGTGTGTTAGATACTCTGTCCTTTCCCCCCTCTGGAACAGGGTGTGTTAGATACTCTGTCCTTTCCCCCCTCTGGGACAGGGTGTGTTAGATACTCTGTCCTTTCCCCCCTCTGGGACAGGGTGTGTTAGATACTCTGTCCTTTCCCCCCTCTGGGACAGGGTGTGTTGGATACACTGTCCTTTCCCCTTCTGGGACAGGGTGTGTTAGATACTCTGTCCTTTCCCCCCTCTGGGACAGGGTGTGTTAGATACACTGTCCTTTCCCCCTCTGGGACAGGGTGTGTTAGATACTCTGTCCTTTCCCCCCTCTGGAACAGGGTGTGTTGGATACACTGTCCTTTCCCCCCTCTGGGACAGGGTGTGTTAGATACACTGTCCTTTCCCCCCTCTGGGACAGGGTGTGTTGGATACACTGTCCTTTCCCCCTCTGGGACAGGGTGTGTTAGATACTCTGTCCTTTCCCCCCTCTGGAACAGGGTGTGTTGGATACACTGTCCTTTCCCCCCTCTGGGACAGGGTGTGTTGGATACACTGTCCTTTCCCCTTCTGGGACAGGGTGTGTTAGATACACTGTCCTTTCCCCCTTCTGGGTCAGGCTGTGTTAGATACTCTGTCCTTTCCCCTTCTGGGACAGGGTGTGTTAGATACTCTGTCCTTTCCCCCCTCTGGGACAGGCTGTGTTAGATACTCTGTCCTTTCCCCTTCTGGGACAGGGTGTGTTAGATACTCTGTCCTTTCCCCCCTCTGGGACAGGGTGTGTTAGATACACTGTCCTTTCCCCTTCTGGGACAGGGTGTGTTAGATACACTGTCCTTTCCCCCCTCTGGGACAGGGTGTGTTGGATACACTGTCCTTTCCCCCCTCTGGGACAGGGTGTGTTAGATACACTGTCCTTTCCCCTCTGGGACAGGGTGTGTTAGATACTCTGTCCTTTCCCCCTTCTGGGACAGGGTGTGTTAGATACTCTGTCCTTTCCCCCCTCTGGGACAGGGTGTGTTAGATACTCTGTCCTTTCCCCCCTCTGGAACAGGGTGTGTTGGATACACTGTCCTTTCCCCCCTCTGGGACAGGGTGTGTTGGATACACTGTCCTTTCCCCCTCTGGGACAGGGTGTGTTAGATACTCTGTCCTTTCCCCTTCTGGGACAGGGTGTGTTAGATACTCTGTCCTTTCCCCCCTGTGGGACAGGGTGTGTTAGATACTCTGTCCTTTCCCCCCTCTGGGACAGGGTGTGTTAGATACACTGTCCTTTCCCCCCTCTGGGACAGGGTGTGTTAGATACTCTGTCCTTTCCCCCCTCTGGGACAGGGTGTGTTAGATACACTGTCCTTTCCCCCCTCTGGGACAGGGTGTGTTAGATACACTGTCCTTTCCCCCCTCTGGGACAGGGTGTGTTAGATACTCTGTCCTTTCCCCCCTCTGGGACAGGGTGTGTTAGATACTCTGTCCTTTCCCCCCTCTGGGACAGGGTGTGTTAGATACTCTGTCCTTTCCCCCCTCTGGGACAGGGTGTGTTCGATACACTGTCCTTTCCCCCCTCTGGGACAGGGTGTGTTCGATACTCTGTCCTTTCCCCCCTCTGGGACAGGGTGTGTTAGATACTCTGTCCTTTCCCCCCTGTGGGACAGGGTGTGTTGGATACACTGTCCTTTCCCCCTCTGGGACAGGGTGTGTTGGATACTCTGTCCTTTCCCCCTCTGGGACAGGGTGTGTTAGATACACTGTCCTTTCCCCCCTCTGGGACAGGGTGTGTTAGATACTCTGTCCTTTCCCCCCTCTGGGACAGGGTGTGTTAGATACACTGTCCTTTCCCCCCTCTGGGACAGGGTGTGTTAGATACTCTGTCCTTTCCCCCTCTGGGACAGGGTGTGTTAGATACACTGTCCTTTCCCCCCTCTGGGACAGGGTGTGTTAGATACTCTGTCCTTTCCCCCTCTGGGACAGGGTGTGTTAGATACACTGTCCTTTCCCCCCTCTGGGACAGGGTGTGTTAGATACTCTGTCCTTTCCCCCCTCTGGGACAGGGTGTGTTGGATACACTGTCCTTTCCCCTTCTGGGACAGGGTGTGTTAGATACACTGTCCTTTCCCCTTCTGGGACAGGGTGTGTTAGATACACTGTCCTTTCCCCCCTCTGGGACAGGGTGTGTTAGATACTCTGTCCTTTCCCCCTCTGGGACAGGGTGTGTTAGATACACTGTCCTTTCCCCCCTCTGGGACAGGGTGTGTTAGATACTCTGTCCTTTCCCCCTCTGGGACAGGGTGTGTTAGATACACTGTCCTTTCCCCGCTCTGGGACAGGGTGTGTTAGATACACAGTCCTTTCCCCCCTCTGGGACAGGGTGTGTTAGATACTCTGTCCTTTCCCCCCTCTGGGACAGGGTGTGTTGGATACACTGTCCTTTCCCCTTCTGGGACAGGGTGTGTTAGATACACTGTCCTTTCCCCCCTCTGGGACAGGGTGTGTTAGATACTCTGTCCTTTCCCCCTCTGGGACAGGGTGTGTTAGATACACTGTCCTTTCCCCCCTCTGGGACAGGGTGTGTTAGATACTCTGTCCTTTCCCCCCTCTGGGACAGGGTGTGTTAGATACACTGTCCTTTCCCCCCTCTGGGACAGGGTGTGTTAGATACTCTGTCCTTTCCCCCTCTGGGACAGGGTGTGTTAGATACACTGTCCTTTCCCCCCTCTGGGACAGGGTGTGTTAGATACTCTGTCCTTTCCCCCTCTGGGACAGGGTGTGTTAGATACACTGTCCTTTCCCCCCTCTGGGACAGGGTGTGTTAGATACTCTGTCCTTTCCCCCCTCTGGGACAGGGTGTGTTGGATACACTGTCCTTTCCCCTTCTGGGACAGGGTGTGTTAGATACACTGTCCTTTCCCCTTCTGGGACAGGGTGTGTTAGATACACTGTCCTTTCCCCCCTCTGGGACAGGGTGTGTTAGATACACTGTCCTTTCCCCGCTGTGGGACAGGGTGTGTTGGATACACTGTCCTTTCCCCCCTCTGGGACAGGGTGTGTTAGATACACTGTCCTTTCCCCCCTCTGGGACAGGGTGTGTTAGATACACTGTCCTTTCCCCCCTCTGGGACAGGGTGTGTTAGATACTCTGTCCTTTCCCCCCTCTGGGACAGGGTGTGTTCGATACACTGTCCTTTCCCCCCTCTGGGACAGGGTGTGTTCGATACTCTGTCCTTTCCCCCCTCTGGGACAGGGTGTGTTAGATACTCTGTCCTTTCCCCCCTGTGGGACAGGGTGTGTTGGATACACTGTCCTTTCCCCCTCTGGGACAGGGTGTGTTGGATACTCTGTCCTTTCCCCCTCTGGGACAGGGTGTGTTAGATACACTGTCCTTTCCCCCCTCTGGGACAGGGTGTGTTAGATACTCTGTCCTTTCCCCCCTCTGGGACAGGGTGTGTTAGATATACTGTCCTTTCCCCCCTCTGGGACAGGGTGTGTTAGATACTCTGTCCTTTCCCCCTCTGGGACAGGGTGTGTTAGATACACTGTCCTTTCCCCCCTCTGGGACAGGGTGTGTTAGATACTCTGTCCTTTCCCCCTCTGGGACAGGGTGTGTTAGATACACTGTCCTTTCCCCCCTCTGGGACAGGGTGTGTTAGATACTCTGTCCTTTCCCCCCTCTGGGACAGGGTGTGTTAGATACTCTGTCCTTTCCCCCCTCTGGGACAGGGTGTGTTGGATACACTGTCCTTTCCCCTTCTGGGACAGGGTGTGTTAGATACACTGTCCTTTCCCCCCTCTGGGACAGGGTGTGTTAGATACTCTGTCCTTTCCCCCTCTGGGACAGGGTGTGTTAGATACACTGTCCTTTCCCCCCTCTGGGACAGGGTGTGTTAGATACTCTGTCCTTTCCCCCTCTGGGACAGGGTGTGTTAGATACACTGTCCTTTCCCCCCTCTGGGACAGGGTGTGTTAGATACACAGTCCTTTCCCCCCTCTGGGACAGGGTGTGTTAGATACTCTGTCCTTTCCCCCCTCTGGGACAGGGTGTGTTGGATACACTGTCCTTTCCCCTTCTGGGACAGGGTGTGTTAGATACACTGTCCTTTCCCCCCTCTGGGACAGGGTGTGTTAGATACTCTGTCCTTTCCCCCTCTGGGACAGGGTGTGTTAGATACACTGTCCTTTCCCCCCTCTGGGACAGGGTGTGTTAGATACTCTGTCCTTTCCCCCCTCTGGGACAGGGTGTGTTAGATACACTGTCCTTTCCCCCCTCTGGGACAGGGTGTGTTAGATACTCTGTCCTTTCCCCCTCTGGGACAGGGTGTGTTAGATACACTGTCCTTTCCCCCCTCTGGGACAGGGTGTGTTAGATACTCTGTCCTTTCCCCCTCTGGGACAGGGTGTGTTAGATACACTGTCCTTTCCCCCCTCTGGGACAGGGTGTGTTAGATACTCTGTCCTTTCCCCCCTCTGGGACAGGGTGTGTTGGATACACTGTCCTTTCCCCTTCTGGGACAGGGTGTGTTAGATACACTGTCCTTTCCCCTTCTGGGACAGGGTGTGTTAGATACACTGTCCTTTCCCCCCTCTGGGACAGGGTGTGTTAGATACACTGTCCTTTCCCCGCTGTGGGACAGGGTGTGTTGGATACACTGTCCTTTCCCCCCTCTGGGACAGGGTGTGTTAGATACACTGTCCTTTCCCCCCTCTGGGACAGGGTGTGTTAGATACACTGTCCTTTCCCCCCTCTGGGACAGGGTGTGTTAGATACACTGTCCTTTCCCCCCTCTGGGACAGGGTGTGTTAGATACTCTGTCCTTTCCCCTTCTGGGACAGGGTGTGTTGGATACTCTGTCCTTTCCCCCCTCTGGGACAGGGTGTGTTAGATACACTGTCCTTTCCCCCCTCTGGGACAGGGTGTGTTGGATACTCTGTCCTTTCCCCCCTGTGGGACAGGGTGTGTTGGATACACTGTCCTTTCCCCCCTCTGGGACAGGGTGTGTTAGATACACTGTCCTTTCCCCTTCTGGGACAGGGTGTGTTAGATACTCTGTCCTTTCCCCCCTCTGGGACAGGGTGTGTTAGATACACTGTCCTTTCCCCGCTGTGGGACAGGGTGTGTTGGATACACTGTCCTTTCCCCCCTCTGGGACAGGGTGTGTTAGATACACTGTCCTTTCCCCCCTCTGGGACAGGGTGTGTTAGATACACTGTCCTTTCCCCCCTCTGGGACAGGGTGTGTTAGATACACTGTCCTTTCCCCCCTCTGGGACAGGGTGTGTTAGATACTCTGTCCTTTCCCCTTCTGGGACAGGGTGTGTTGGATACTCTGTCCTTTCCCCCCTCTGGGACAGGGTGTGTTAGATACACTGTCCTTTCCCCCCTCTGGGACAGGGTGTGTTGGATACTCTGTCCTTTCCCCCCTGTGGGACAGGGTGTGTTGGATACACTGTCCTTTCCCCCCTCTGGGACAGGGTGTGTTAGATACACTGTCCTTTCCCCTTCTGGGACAGGGTGTGTTAGATACACTGTCCTTTCCCCTTCTGGGACAGGGTGTGTTAGATACACTGTCCTTTCCCCCCTCTGGGACAGGGTGTGTTAGATACACTGTCCTTTCCCCGCTGTGGGACAGGGTGTGTTGGATACACTGTCCTTTCCCCCCTCTGGGACAGGGTGTGTTAGATACACTGTCCTTTCCCCCCTCTGGGACAGGGTGTGTTAGATACACTGTCCTTTCCCCCCTCTGGGACAGGGTGTGTTAGATACACTGTCCTTTCCCCCCTCTGGGACAGGGTGTGTTAGATACACTGTCCTTTCCCCCCTCTGGGACAGGGTGTGTTGGATACTCTGTCCTTTCCCCCCTCTGGGACAGAGTGTGTTGGATACACTGTCCTTTCCCCTTCTGGGACAGGGTGTGTTAGATACACTGTCCTTTCCCCCCTCTGGGACAGGGTGTGTTGGATACACTGTCCTTTCCCCTTCTGGGACAGGGTGTGTTAGATACTCTGTCCTTTCCCCCCTCTGGGACAGAGTGTGTTGGATACACTTTCCTTTCCCCCCTCTGGGAGAGGGTGTGTTAGATACTCTGTCCTTTCCCCCCTCTGGGACAGGGTGTGTTCGATACTCTGTCCTTTCCCCCCTCTGGGAGAGGGTGTGTTAGATACTCTGTCCTTTCCCCGCTCTGGGACAGGGTGTGTTAGATACACTGTCCTTTCCCCTTCTGGGACAGGGTGTGTTAGATACACTGTCCTTTCCCCTTCTGGGTCAGGGTGTGTTAGATACACTGTCCTTTCCCCTTCTGGGACAGGGTGTGTTAGATACTCTGTCCTTTCCCCCCTCTGGGACAGGGTGTGTTGGATACACTGTCCTTTCCCCTTCTGGGACAGGGTGTGTTAGATACTCTGTCCTTTCCCCCCTGTGGGACAGGGTGTGTTAGATACACTGTCCTTTCCCCTTCTGGGTCAGGGTGTGTTAGATACACTGTCCTTTCCCCTTCTGGGACAGGGTGTGTTAGATACTCTGTCCTTTCCCCCCTCTGGGACAGGGTGTGTTGGATACACTGTCCTTTCCCCCCTCTGGGACAGGGTGTGTTGGATACACTGTCCTTTCCCCCTCTGGGACAGGGTGTGTTAGATACACTGTCCTTTCCCCTTCTGGGACAGAGTGTGTTGGATACACTGTCCTTTCCCCTTCTGGGACAGGGTGTGTTAGATACACTGTCCTTTCCCCTTCTGGGACAGGGTGTGTTAGATACACTGTCCTTTCCCCTTCTGGGACAGGGTGTGTTAGATACTCTGTCCTTTCCCCCCTCTGGGACAGAGTGTGTTGGATACACTGTCCTTTCCCCTTCTGGGACAGGGTGTGTTAGATACACTGTCCTTTCCCCTTCTGGGACAGGGTGTGTTAGATACTCTGTCCTTTCCCCCCTCTGGGACAGAGTGTGTTGGATACACTGTCCTTTCCCCCCTCTGGGACAGGGTGTGTTAGATACACTGTCCTTTCCCCCTTCTGGGACAGGGTGTGTTTGATACTCTGTCCTTTCCCCCCTCTGGGACAGGGTGTGTTAGATACACTGTCCTTTCCCCCCTCTGGGACAGGGTGTGTTAGATACTCTGTCCTTTCCCCCTCTGGGACAGGGTGTGTTAGATACACTGTCCTTTCCCCCCTCTGGGACAGGGTGTGTTAGATACACTGTCCTTTCCCCCCTCTGGGACAGGGTGTGTTAGATACACTGTCCTTTCCCCCCAGTGGGACAGGGTGTGTTAGATACTCTGTCCTTTCCCCTTCTAGGACAGGGTGTGTTAGATACTCTGTCCTTTCCCCCCTCTGGGACAGGGTGTGTTCGATACTCTGTCCTTTCCCCTTCTGGGACAGGGTGTGTTCGATACACTGTCCTTTCCCCCCTCTGGGACAGGGTGTGTTAGATACTCTGTCCTTTCCCCCCTCTGGGACAGGGTGTGTTAGATACTCTGTCCTTTCCCCCCTCTGGGACAGGGTGTGTTAGATACTCTGTCCTTTCCCCCCTCTGGGACAGGGTGTGTTGGATACTCTGTCCTTTCCCCCCTCTGGGACAGGGTGTGTTAGATACACTGTCCTTTCCCCCCTCTGGGACAGGGTGTGTTAGATACACTGTCCTTTCCCCCCTCTGGGACAGGGTGTGTTGGATACTCTGTCCTTTCCCCCCTCTGGGACAGGGTGTGTTAGATACTCTGTCCTTTCCCCCTTCTGGGACAGGGTGTGTTAGATACACTGTCCTTTCCCCCTTCTGGGACAGGGTGTGTTAGATACACTGTCCTTTCCCCCCTCTGGGACAGGGTGTGTTAGATACTCTGTCCTTTCCCCCCTCTGGGACAGGGTGTGTTAGATACTCTGTCCTTTCCCCCCTCTGGGACAGGGTGTGTTAGATACTCTGTCCTTTCCCCCCTCTGGGACAGGGTGTGTTAGATACACTGTCCTTTACCCCCTCTGGGACAGGGTGTGTTAGATACTCTGTCCTTTCCCCCTTCTGGGACAGGGTGTGTTAGATACACTGTCCTTTCCCCCTTCTGGGACAGGGTGTGTTAGATACACTGTCCTTTCCCCCCTCTGGGACAGGGTGTGTTAGATACTCTGTCCTTTCCCCCCTCTGGGACAGGGTGTGTTAGATACTCTGTCCATTCCCCCCTCTGGGACAGGGTGTGTTAGATACTCTGTCCTTTCCCCCTTCTGGGACAGGGTGTGTTAGATACACTGTCCTTTCCCCCCTCTGGGACAGGGTGTGTTAGATACACTGTCCTTTCCCCTTCTGGGACAGGGTGTGTTGGATACTCTGTCCTTTCCCCCTTCTGGGACAGGGTGTGTTAGATACACTGTCCTTTCCCCCCTCTGGGACAGGGTGTGTTAGATACACAGTCCTTTCCCCCCTCTGGGACAGGGTGTGTTAGATACTCTGTCCTTTCCCCCCTCTGGGACAGGGTGTGTTGGATACACAGTCCTTTTCCCCTTCTGGGACAGGGTGTGTTAGATACTCTGTCCTTTCCCCCCTCTGGGACAGGGTGTGTTAGATACTCTGTCCTTTCCCCCTCTGGGACAGGGTGTGTTAGATACTCTGTCCTTTCCCCCTTCTGGGACAGGGTGTGTTAGATACTCTGTCCTTTCCCCCTCTGGGACAGGGTGTGTTAGATACACTGTCCTTTCCCCCTTCTGGGACAGGGTGTGTTAGATACTCTGTCCTTTCCCCCCTCTGGGACAGGGTGTGTTAGATACTCTGTCCTTTCCCCCTCTGGGACAGGGTGTGTTAGATACTCTGTCCTTTCCCCACTCTGGGACAGGGTGTGTTAGATACTCTGTCCTTTCCCCCCTCTGGGACAGGGTGTGTTAGATACTCTGTCCTTTCCCCTTCTGGGACAGGGTGTGTTAGATACACTGTCCTTTCCCCCCTCTGGGACAGGGTGTGTTAGATACACTGTCCTTTCCCCCCTCTGGGACAGGGTGTGTTAGATACACTGTCCTTTCCCCCCTGTGGGACAGGGTGTGTTAGATACACTGTCCTTTCCCCCCTCTGGGACAGGGTGCGTTAGATACACTGTCCTTTCCCCTTCTGGGACAGGGTGTGTTAGATACACTGTCCTTTTCCCCCTCTGGGACAGGGTGTGTTGGATACTCTGTCCTTTCCCCCCTCTGGGACAGGGTGTGTTAGATACTCTGTCCTTTCCCCCCTCTGGGACAGGGTGTGTTAGATACTCTGTCCTTTCCCCCCTCTGGGACAGGGTGTGTTAGATACTCTGTCCTTTCCCCCCTCTGGGACAGGGTGTGTTAGATACACTGTCCTTTCCCCCCTCTGGGACAGGGTGCGTTAGATACACTGTCCTTTCCCCTTCTGGGACAGGGTGTGTTCGATACTCTGTCCTTTTCCCCTTCTGGGACAGGGTGTGTTAGATACTCTGTCCTTTCCCCCCTCTGGGACAGGGTGTGTTGGATACACTGTCCTTTTCCCCTTCTGGGACAGGGTGTGTTAGATACACTGTCCTTTTCCCCCTCTGGGACAGGGTGTGTTGGATACTCTGTCCTTTCCCCCCTCTGGGACAGGGTGTGTTAGATACTCTGTCCTTTCCCCGCTGTGGGACAGGGTGTGTTAGATACACTGTCCTTTCCCCCCTCTGGGACAGGGTGTGTTAGATACACTGTCCTTTCCCCCCTCTGGGACAGGGTGTGTTAGATACTCTGTCCTTTCCCCCCTCTGGGACAGGGTGTGTTAGATACTCTGTCCTTTCCCCCCTCTGGGACAGGGTGTGTTGGATACTCTGTTCTTTCCCCCCTCTGGGACAGGGTGTGTTAGATACACTGTCCTATCCCCCTCTGGGACAGGGTGTGTTAGATACTCTGTCGTTTCCCCCCTCTGGGACAGGGTGTGTTAGATACTCTGTCCTTTCCCCCTTCTGGGACAGGGTGTGTTAGATACTCTGTCCTTTCCCCCCTCTGGGACAGGGTGTGTTAGATACTCTGTCCTTTCCCCCCTCTGGGACAGGGTGTGTTAGATACTCTGTCCTTTCCCCGCTGTGGGACAGGGTGTGTTAGATACACTGTCCTTTCCCCCCTCTGGGACAGGGTGTGTTAGATACTCTGTCCTTTCCCCCCTCTGGGACAGGGTGTGTTAGATACTCTGTCCTTTCCCCCCTCTGGGACAGGGTGTGTTAGATACTCTGTCCTTTCCCCCCTCTGGGACAGGGTGTGTTAGATACACTGTCCTTTCCCCCCTCTGGGACAGGGTGTGTTAGATACACTGTCCTTTCCCCTTCTGGGACAGGGTGTGTTAGATACTCTGTCCTTTCCCCCCTCTGGGACAGGGTGTGTTAGATACACTGTCCTTTCCCCCCTCTGGGACAGGGTGTGTTAGATACACTGTCCTTTCCCCCCTCTGGGACAGGGTGTGTTAGATACACTGTCCTTTCCCCTCTCTGGGACAGGGTGTGTTAGATACTCTGTCCTTTCCCCCCTCTGGGACAGGGTGTGTTAGATACACTGTCCTTTCCCCCCTCTGGGACAGGGTGTGTTAGATACACTGTCCTTTCCCCCCTCTGGGACAGGGTGTGTTAGATACACTGTCCTTTCCCCTTCTGGGACAGGGTGTGTTAGATACTCTGTCCTTTCCCCCCTCTGGGACAGGGTGTGTTAGATACTCTGTCCTTTCCCCTTCTGGGACAGGGTGTGTTGGATACTCTGTCCTTTCCCCCCTCTGGGACAGGGTGTGTTAGATACTCTGTCCTTTCCCCCCTCTGGGACAGGGTGTGTTGGATACACTTTCCTTTCCCCCCTCTGGGACAGGGTGTGTTAGATACACTGTCCTTTCCCCCCTCTGGGACAGGGTGTGTTAGATACACTGTCCTTTCCCCTTCTGGGACAGGGTGTGTTAGATACTCTGTCCTTTCCCCCCTCTAGGACAGGGTGTGTTAGATACTCTGTCCTTTCCCCTTCTGGGACAGGGTGTGTTAGATACACTGTCCTTTCCCCTTCTGGGACAGGGTGTGTTAGATACTCTGTCCTTTCCCCTCTCTGGGACAGGGTGTGTTAGATACTCTGTCCTTTCCCCTTCTGGGACAGGGTGTGTTGGATACTCTGTCCTTTCCCCCTTCTGGGACAGGGTGTGTTGGATACTCTGTCCTTTCCCCCTTCTGGGACAGGGTGTGTTAGATACTCTGTCCTTTCCCCCTTCTGGGACAGGGTGTGTTGGATACTCTGTCCTTTCCCCCTTCTGGGACAGGGTGTGTTGGATACACTTTCCTTTCCCCTTCTGGGACAGGGTGTGTTAGATACTCTGTCCTTTCCCCCCTCTGGGACAGGGTGTGTTAGATACTCTGTCCTTTCCCCCTTCTGGGACAGGGTGTGTTGGATACACTTTCCTTTCCCCTTCTGGGACAGGGTGTGTTAGATACTCTGTCCTTTCCCCTTCTGGGACAGGGTGTGTTAGATACTCTGTCCTTTCCCCCCTGTGGGACAGGGTGTGTTAGATACTCTGTCCTTTCCCCCCTCTGGGACAGGGTGTGTTAGATACTCTGTCCTTTCCCCTTCTGGGACAGGGTGTGTTAGATACTCTGTCCTTTCCCCCCTGTGGGACAGGGTGTGTTAGATACTCTGTCCTTTCCCCCCTCTGGGACAGGGTGTGTTAGATACACTGTCCTTTCCCCCCTCTGGGAGAGGGTGTGTTAGATACACTGTCCTTTCCCCCTTCTGTGACAGGGTGTGTTGGATACACTTTCCTTTCCCCCCTCTGGGAGAGGGTGTGTTAGATACTCTGTCCTTTCCCCCTTCTGGGACAGGGTGTGTTAGATACTCTGTCCTTTCCCCCCTCTGGGACAGGGTGTGTTGGATACTCTGTCCTTTCCCCCTCTGGGACAGGGTGTGTTAGATACTCTGTCCTTTCCCCCCTCTGGGACAGGGTGTGTTAGATACACTGTCCTTTCCCCCCTCTGGGACAGGGTGTGTTAGATACACTGTCCTTTCCCCCCTCTGGGACAGGGTGTGTTGGATACACTGTCCTTTCCCCCCTCTGGGACAGGGTGTGTTAGATACTCTGTTCTTTCCCCCCTCTGGGACAGGGTGTGTTAGATACTCTGTCCTTTCCCCTCTCTGGGACAGGGTGTGTTAGATACACTGTCCTTTCCCCTTCTGGGACAGGGTGTGTTAGATACACTGTCCTTTCCCCTTCTGGGACAGGGTGTGTTAGATACACTGTCCTTTCCCCTTCTGGGACAGGGTGTGTTAGATACTCTGTCCTTTCCCCCCCTTTGGGACAGGGTGTGTTAGATACTCTGTCCTTTCCCCCCTCTGGGACAGGGTGTGTTAGATACTCTGTCCTTTCCCCCCTCTGGGACAGGGTGTGTTAGATACACTGTCCTTTCCCCCCTCTGGGACAGGGTGTGTTAGATACTCTGTCCTTTCCCCCCTCTGGGACAGGGTGTGTTAGATACTCTGTCCTTTCCCCCCTCTGGGACAGGGTGTGTTAGATACTCTGTCCTTTCCCCCCTCTGGGACAGGGTGTGTTAGATACACTGTCCTTTCCCCCCTCTGGGACAGGGTGTGTTAGATACACTGTCCTTTCCCCCCTCTGGGACAGGGTGTGTTAGATACACTGTCCTTTCCCCCCTCTGGGACAGGGTGTGTTAGATACACTGTCCTTTCCCCCCTCTGGGACAGGGTGTGTTAGATACTCTGTCCTTTCCCCCCTCTGGGACAGGGTGTGTTAGATACACTGTCCTTTCCCCCCTCTGGGACAGGGTGTGTTAGATACTCTGTCCTTTCCCCCCTCTGGGACAGGGTGTGTTAGATACTCTGTCCTTTCCCCCCTCTGGGACAGGGTGCGTTAGATACACTGTCCTTTCCCCTTCTGGGACAGGGTGTGTTAGATACACTGTCCTTTTCCCCCTCTGGGACAGGGTGTGTTGGATACTCTGTCCTTTCCCCCCTCTGGGACAGGGTGTGTTAGATACTCTGTCCTTTCCCCCCTCTGGGACAGGGTGTGTTAGATACTCTGTCCTTTCCCCCCTCTGGGACAGGGTGTGTTAGATACTCTGTCCTTTCCCCCCTCTGGGACAGGGTGTCTTAGATACACTGTCCTTTCCCCCCTCTGGGACAGGGTGCGTTAGATACACTGTCCTTTCCCCTTCTGGGACAGGGTGTGTTCGATACTCTGTCCTTTTCCCCTTCTGGGACAGGGTGTGTTAGATACTCTGTCCTTTCCCCCCTCTGGGACAGGGTGTGTTGGATACACTGTCCTTTTCCCCTTCTGGGACAGGGTGTGTTAGATACACTGTCCTTTTCCCCCTCTGGGACAGGGTGTGTTGGATACTCTGTCCTTTCCCCCCTCTGGGACAGGGTGTGTTAGATACTCTGTCCTTTCCCCGCTGTGGGACAGGGTGTGTTAGATACACTGTCCTTTCCCCCCTCTGGGACAGGGTGTGTTAGATACACTGTCCTTTCCCCCCTCTGGGACAGGGTGTGTTAGATACTCTGTCCTTTCCCCCCTCTGGGACAGGGTGTGTTAGATACTCTGTCCTTTCCCCCCTCTGGGACAGGGTGTGTTGGATACTCTGTTCTTTCCCCCCTCTGGGACAGGGTGTGTTAGATACACTGTCCTATCCCCCTCTGGGACAGGGTGTGTTAGATACTCTGTCGTTTCCCCCCTCTGGGACAGGGTGTGTTAGATACTCTGTCCTTTCCCCCTTCTGGGACAGGGTGTGTTAGATACTCTGTCCTTTCCCCCCTCTGGGACAGGGTGTGTTAGATACTCTGTCCTTTCCCCCCTCTGGGACAGGGTGTGTTAGATACTCTGTCCTTTCCCCGCTGTGGGACAGGGTGTGTTAGATACACTGTCCTTTCCCCCCTCTGGGACAGGGTGTGTTAGATACACTGTCCTTTCCCCCCTCTGGGACAGGGTGTGTTAGATACTCTGTCCTTTCCCCTTCTGGGACAGGGTGTGTTGGATACTCTGTCCTTTCCCCCCTCTGGGACAGGGTGTGTTAGATACACTGTCCTTTCCCCCCTCTGGGACAGGGTGTGTTAGATACACTGTCCTTTCCCCCCTCTGGGACAGGGTGTGTTAGATACACTGTCCTTTCCCCTTCTGGGACAGGGTGTGTTAGATACTCTGTCCTTTCCCCCCTCTGGGACAGGGTGTGTTAGATACACTGTCCTTTCCCCTTCTGGGACAGGGTGTGTTAGATACTCTGTCCTTTCCCCCCTCTGGGACAGGGTGTGTTAGATACTCTGTCCTTTCCCCTTCTGGGACAGGGTGTGTTGGATACTCTGTCCTTTCCCCCCTCTGGGACAGGGTGTGTTAGATACTCTGTCCTTTCCCCCCTCTGGGACAGGGTGTGTTGGATACACTTTCCTTTCCCCCCTCTGGGACAGGGTGTGTTAGATACACTGTCCTTTCCCCCCTCTGGGACAGGGTGTGTTAGATACACTGTCCTTTCCCCTTCTGGGACAGGGTGTGTTAGATACTCTGTCCTTTCCCCCCTCTGGGACAGGGTGTGTTAGATACTCTGTCCTTTCCCCTTCTGGGACAGGGTGTGTTAGATACACTGTCCTTTCCCCCCTCTGGGACAGGGTGTGTTAGATACACTGTCCTTTCCCCTTCTGGGACAGGGTGTGTTAGATACTCTGTCCTTTCCCCTCTCTGGGACAGGGTGTGTTAGATACTCTGTCCTTTCCCCTTCTGGGACAGGGTGTGTTGGATACTCTGTCCTTTCCCCCTTCTGGGACAGGGTGTGTTGGATACTCTGTCCTTTCCCCCTTCTGGG
This sequence comes from Heterodontus francisci, assembly GCF_036365525.1. Taxonomy (NCBI): domain Eukaryota; kingdom Metazoa; phylum Chordata; class Chondrichthyes; order Heterodontiformes; family Heterodontidae; genus Heterodontus; species Heterodontus francisci. The sequence continues at coordinate 237,132 of NW_027140960.1, forward strand.
ACAGGGTGTGTTAGATACTCTGTCCTTTCCCCCTTCTGGGACAGGGTGTGTTGGATACTCTGTCCTTTCCCCCTTCTGGGACAGGGTGTGTTAGATACTCTGTCCTTTCCCCCTTCTGGGACAGGGTGTGTTGGATACACTTTCCTTTCCCCTTCTGGGACAGGGTGTGTTAGATACTCTGTCCTTTCCCCCCTCTGGGACAGGGTGTGTTAGATACTCTGTCCTTTCCCCCTTCTGGGACAGGGTGTGTTGGATACACTTTCCTTTCCCCTTCTGGGACAGGGTGTGTTAGATACTCTGTCCTTTCCCCTTCTGGGACAGGGTGTGTTAGATACTCTGTCCTTTCCCCCCTGTGGGACAGGGTGTGTTAGATACTCTGTCCTTTCCCCCCTCTGGGACAGGGTGTGTTAGATACTCTGTCCTTTCCCCTTCTGGGACAGGGTGTGTTAGATACTCTGTCCTTTCCCCCCTGTGGGACAGGGTGTGTTAGATACTCTGTCCTTTCCCCCCTCTGGGACAGGGTGTGTTAGATACTCTGTCCTTTCCCCTCTCTGGGACAGGGTGTGTTAGATACACTGTCCTTTCCCCCCTCTGGGACAGGGTGTGTTAGATACTCTGTCCTTTCCCCCCTGTGGGACAGGGTGTGTTAGATACACTGTCCTTTCCCCCCTCTGGGACAGGGTGTGTTAGACACACTGTCCTTTCCCCTTCTGGGACAGGGTGTGTTAGATACTCTGTCCTTTCCCCCCTCTGGGACAGGGTGTGTTAGATACACTGTCCTTTCCCCACTCTGGGACAGGGTGTGTTAGATACACTGTCCTTTCCCCCCTCTGGGACAGGGTGTGTTAGACACACTGTCCTTTCCCCTTCTGGGACAGGGTGTGTTAGATACACTGTCCTTTCCCCCCTCTGGGACAGGGTGTGTTAGATACACTGTCCTTTCCCCCCTCTGGGACAGGGTGTGTTAGATACACTGTCCTTTCCCCTTCTGGGACAGGGTGTGTTAGATACTCTGTCCTTTCCCCCCTCTGGGACAGGGTGTGTTAGATACACTGTCCTTTCCCCACTCTGGGACAGGGTGTGTTAGATACACTGTCCTTTCCCCCCTCTGGGACAGGGTGTGTTAGACACACTGTCCTTTCCCCTTCTGGGACAGGGTGTGTTAGATACACTGTCCTTTCCCCCCTCTGGGACAGGGTGTGTTAGATACACTGTCCTTTCCCCCCTCTGGGACAGGGTGTGTTAGATACACTGTCCTTTCCCCTTCTGGGACAGGGTGTGTTAGATACTCTGTCCTTTCCCCCCTCTGGGACAGGGTGTGTTAGACACACTGTCCTTTCCCCTTCTGGGACAGGGTGTGTTAGATACTCTGTCCTTTCCCCCCTCTGGGACAGGGTGTGTTAGATACTCTGTCCTTTCCCCCCTCTGGGACAGGGTGTGTTAGATACACTGTCCTTTCCCCCTTCTGGGACAGGGTGTGTTAGATACTCTGTCCTTTCCCCCCTCTGGGACAGGGTGTGTTAGATACACTGTCCTTTCCCCCTCTGGGACAGGGTGTGTTAGATACACTGTCCTTTCCCCCTCTGGGACAGGGTGTGTTAGATACTCTGTCCTTTCCCCTTCTGGGACAGGGTGTGTTAGATACACTGTCCTTTCCCCCCTCTGGGACAGGGTGTGTTAGATACACTGTCCTTTCCCCCTCTGGGACAGGGTGTGTTAGATACACTGTCCTTTCCCCTTCTGGGACAGGGTGTGTTAGATACTCTGTCCTTTCCCCCCTCTGGGACAGGGTGTGTTAGATACTCTGTCCTTTCCCCCCTCTGGGACAGGGTGTGTTAGATACACTTTCCTTTCCCCTTCTGGGACAGGGTGTGTTAGATACTCTGTCCTTTCCCCTTCTGGGACAGGGTGTGTTAGATACTCTGTCCTTTCCCCCCTCTGGGACAGGGTGTGTTAGATACTCTGTCCTTTCCCCCCTCTGGGACAGGGTGTGTTAGATACACTGTCCTTTCCCCCCTCTGGGACAGGGTGTGTTAGATACTCTGTCCTTTCCCCCCTCTGGGACAGGGTGTGTTAGATACTCTGTCCTTTCCCCCCTCTGGGACAGGGTGTGTTAGATACTCTGTCCTTTCCCCCCTCTGGGACAGGGTGTGTTAGATACACTGTCCTTTCCCCCCTCTGGGACAGGGTGTGTTAGATACACTGTCCTTTCCCCCCTCTGGGACAGGGTGTGTTAGATACACTGTCCTTTCCCCCCTCTGGGACAGGGTGTGTTAGATACACTGTCCTTTCCCCCCTCTGGGACAGGGTGTGTTAGATACACTGTCCTTTCCCCCCTCTGGGACAGAGTGTGTTAGATACACTGTCCTTTCCCCCCTCTGGGACAGGGTGTGTTGGATACTCTGTCCTTTCCCCCCTCTGGGACAGGGTGTGTTGGATACTCTGTCCTTTCCCCCCTCTGGGACAGGGTGTGTTGGATACTCTGTCCTTTCCCCCCTCTGGGACAGGGTGTGTTAGATACTCTGTCCTTTCCCCCCTCTGGGACAGAGTGTGTTAGATACACTGTCCTTTCCCCCCTCTGGGACAGGGTGTGTTAGATACTCTGTCCTTTCCCCCCTCTGGGACAGGGTGTGTTAGATACTCTGTCCTTTCCCCCCTCTGGGACAGGGTGTGTTAGATACTCTGTCCTTTCCCCCCTCTGGGACAGGGTGTGTTAGATACACTGTCCTTTCCCCCCTCTGGGACAGGGTGTGTTAGATACACTGTCCTTTCCCCCCTCTGGGACAGAGTGTGTTAGATACACTGTCCTTTCCCCCCTCTGGGACAGGGTGTGTTAGGTACACTGTCCTTTCCCCCCTCTGGGACAGAGTGTGTTAGATACACTGTCCTTTCCCCCCTCTGGGACAGGGTGTGTTGGATACTCTGTCCTTTCCCCCCTCTGGGACAGGGTGTGTTAGATACTCTGTCCTTTCCCCCCTCTGGGACAGGGTGTGTTAGATACACTGTCCTTTCCCCCCTCTGGGACAGGGTGTGTTAGATACACTTTCCTTTCCCCTTCTGGGACAGGGTGTGTTAGATACTCTGTCCTTTCCCCCCTCTGGGACAGGGTGTGTTAGATACTCTGTCCTTTCCCCCCTCTGGGACAGGGTGTGTTAGATACACTGTCCTTTCCCCCCTCTGGGACAGGGTGTGTTAGATACACTGTCCTTTCCCCCCTCTGGGAGAGGGTGTGTTAGATACTCTGTCCTTTCCCCCCTCTGGGACAGGGTGTGTTAGATACACTGTCCTTTCCCCCCTCTGGGACAGGGTGTGTTAGATACACTGTCCTTTCCCCCCTCTGGGACAGGGTGTGTTAGATACACTGTCCTTTCCCCCCTGTGGGACAGGGTGTGTTAGATACACTGTCCTTTCCCCCCTCTGGGACAGGGTGTGTTAGATACACTGTCCTTTCCCCCCTCTGGGACAGGGTGTGTTAGATACACTGTCCTTTCCCCCCTCTGGGACAGGGTGTGTTAGATACACTGTCCTTTCCCCCCTCTGGGACAGGGTGTGTTAGATACACTGTCCTTTCCCCCCTCTGGGACAGGGTGTGTTAGATACTCTGTCCTTTCCCCCCTCTGGGAGAGGGTGTGTTAGATACTCTGTCCTTTCCCCCCTCTGGGACAGGGTGTGTTGGATACTCTGTCCTTTCCCCTTCTGGGACAGGGTGTGTTAGATACTCTGTCCTTTCCCCCCTCTGGGACAGGGTGTGTTAGATACTCTGTCCTTTCCCCCCTCTGGGACAGGGTGTGTTAGATACTCTGTCCTTTCCCCCCTCTGGGACAGGGTGTGTTAGATACACTGTCCTTTCCCCCCTCTGGGACAGGGTGTGTTAGATACACTGTCCTTTCCCCCCTCTGGGAGAGGGTGTGTTAGATACTCTGTCCTTTCCCCCCTCTGGGACAGGGTGTGTTAGATACACTGTCCTTTCCCCCCTCTGGGACAGGGTGTGTTAGATACTCTGTCCTTTCCCCCCTGTGGGACAGGGTGTGTTAGATACACTGTCCTTTCCCCTTCTGGGACAGGGTGTGTTAGATACTCTGTCCTTTCCCCCCTGTGGGACAGGGTGTGTTAGATACACTGTCCTTTCCCCTTCTGGGACAGGGTGTGTTAGATACACTGTCCTTTCCCCCCTCTGGGACAGGGTGTGTTAGATACTCTGTCCTTTCCCCCCTGTGGGACAGGGTGTGTTAGATACACTGTCCTTTCCCCTTCTGGGACAGGGTGTGTTAGATACTCTGTCCTTTCCCCCCTCTGGGACAGGGTGTGTTAGATACTCTGTCCTTTCCCCCCTGTGGGACAGGGTGTGTTAGATACACTGTCCTTTCCCCTTCTGGGACAGGGTGTGTTAGATACTCTGTCCTTTCCCCTTCTGGGACAGGGTGTGTTAGATACACTGTCCTTTCCCCCCTCTGGGACAGGGTGTGTTAGATACTCTGTCCTTTCCCCCCTCTGGGACAGGGTGTGTTAGATACTCTGTCCTTTCCCCCCTCTGGGACAGGGTGTGTTCGATACTCTGTCCTTTTCCCCTTCTGGGACAGGGTGTGTTAGATACACTGTCCTTTCCCCTTCTGGGACAGGGTGTGTTAGATACACTGTCCTTTCCCCCCTCTGGGACAGGGTGTGTTAGATACTCTGTCCTTTCCCCCCTCTGGGACAGGGTGTGTTAGATACACTGTCCTTTCCCCCCTCTGGGACAGGGTGTGTTAGATACACTGTCCTTTCCCCCCTCTGGGACAGAGTGTGTTAGATACTCTGTCCTTTCCCCCCTCTGGGACAGGGTGTGTTAGATACACTGTCCTTTCCCCTTCTGGGACAGGGTGTGTTAGATACACTGTCCTTTCCCCCCTCTGGGACAGGGTGTGTTAGATACTCTGTCCTTTCCCCCTCTGGGACAGGGTGTGTTAGATACTCTGTCCTTTCCCCCCTCTGGGACAGGGTGTGTTAGATACTCTGTCCTTTCCCCTTCTGGGACAGGGTGTGTTAGATACACTGTCCTTTCCCCCCTCTGGGACAGGGTGTGTTAGATACTCTGTCCTTTCCCCCCTCTGGGACAGGGTGTGTTAGATACTCTGTCCTTTCCCCCCTCTGGGACAGGGTGTGTTAGATACACTGTCCTTTCCCCCCTCTGGGACAGGGTGTGTTAGATACTCTGTCCTTTCCCCCTCTGGGACAGGGTGTGTTGGATACTCTGTCCTTTCCCCCTTCTGGGACAGGGTGTGTTAGATACTCTGTCCTTTCCCCCCTCTGGGACAGGGTGTGTTGGATACACTGTCCTTTCCCCCCTCTGGGACAGGGTGTGTTAGATACTCTGTCCTTTCCCCCCTCTGGGACAGGGTGTGTTAGATACACTGTCCTTTCCCCCCTCTGGGACAGGGTGTGTTAGATACTCTGTCCTTTCCCCCTCTGGGACAGGGTGTGTTGGATACTCTGTCCTTTCCCCCTTCTGGGACAGGGTGTGTTAGATACTCTGTCCTTTCCCCCTCTGGGACAGGGTGTGTGAGATACACTGTCCTTTTCCCCCTCTGGGACAGGGTGTGTTAGATACTCTGTCCTTTCCCCCTCTGGGACAGGGTGTGTTGGATACTCTGTCCTTTCCCCCTTCTGGGACAGGGTGTGTTAGATACTCTGTCCTTTCCCCTTCTGGGACAGGGTGTGTTAGATACTCTGTCCTTTCCCCCTTCTGGGACAGGGTGTGTTAGATACTCTGTCCTTTCCCCCCTCTGGGACAGGGTGTGTTAGATACACTGTCCTTTCCCCCTCTGGGACAGGGTGTGTGAGATACACTGTCCTTTTCCCCCTCTGGGACAGGGTGTGTTAGATACTCTGTCCTTTCCCCCTCTGGGACAGGGTGTGTTAGATACTCTGTCCTTTCCCCCCTCTGGGACAGGGTGTGTTGGATACACTGTCTTTTCCCCCCTCTGGGACAGGGTGTGTTAGATACTCTGTCCTTTTCCCCTTCTGGGACAGGGTGTGTTGGAAACACAGTCCTTTCCCCCTCTGGGACAGGGAGTGTTAGATACTCTGTCCTTTCCCCCCTCTGGGACAGGTTGTGTTCGATACTCTGTCCTTTTCCCCTTCTGGGACAGGGTGTGTTAGATACACTGTCCTTTCCCCTTCTGGGACAGGGTGTGTTAGATACACTGTCCTTTCCCCCCTCTGGGACAGGGTGTGTTAGATACTCTGTCCTTTCCCCCCTCTGTGACAGGGTGTGTTAGATACACTGTCCTTTCCCCCTTCTGGGACAGGGTGTGTGAGATACACTGTCCTTTCCCCCCTCTGGGACAGGGTGTGTTCGATACTCTGTCCTTTCCCCCTTCTGGGACAGGGTGTGTTAGATACTCTGTCCTTTCCCCTTCTGGGACAGGGTGTGTTAGATACACTGTCCTTTTCCCCCTCTGGGACAGGGTGTGTTAGATACTCTGTCCTTTTCCCCCTCTGGGACAGGGTGTGTTAGATACACTGTCCTTTCCCCCCTCTGGGACAGGGTGTGTTAGATACACTGTCCTTTCCCCCCTTTGGGACAGGGTGTGTTAGATACTCTGTCCTTTTCCCCCTCTGGGACAGGGTGTGTTAGATACACTGTCCTTTCCCCCCTCTGGGACAGGGTGTGTTAGATACACTGTCCTTTCCCCCTTCTGGGACAGGGTGTGTGAGATACACTGTCCTTTCCCCCCTCTGGGACAGGGTGTGTTCGATACTCTGTCCTTTCCCCCTTCTGGGACAGGGTGTGTTAGATACTCTGTCCTTTCCCCTTCTGGGACAGGGTGTGTTAGATACACTGTCCTTTTCCCCCTCTGGGACAGGGTGTGTTAGATACTCTGTCCTTTCCCCGCTCTGGGACAGGGTGTGTTAGATACTCTGTCCTTTCCCCCCTTCTGGGACAGGGTGTGTTGGATACTCTGTCCTTTCCCCTTCTGGGACAGGGTGTGTTAGATACTCTGTCCTTTCCCCCTTCTGGGACAGTGTGTGTTGGATACACTGTCCTTTCCCCCCTCTGGGACAGGGTGTGTTAGATACACTGTCCTTTCCCCCCTTCTGGGACAGGGTGTGTTGGATACTCTGTCCTTTCCCCTTCTGGGACAGGGTGTGTTAGATACTCTGTCCTTTCCCCCCTTCTGGGACAGGTGTGTTGGATACTCTGTCCTTTCCCCTTCTGGGACAGGGTGTGTTAGATACTCTGTCCTTTCCCCCTTCTGGGACAGTGTGTGTTGGATACTCTGTCGTTTCCCCTTCTGGGACAGGGTGTGTTAGATACACTGTCCTTTCCCCCCTCTGGGACAGGGTGTGTTAGATACTCTGTCCTTTCCCCCTTCTGGGACAGGGTGTGTTGGATACTCTGTCCTTTCCCCCCTCTGGGACAGGGTGTGTTAGATACTCTGTCCTTTCCCCCCTTCTGGGACAGGGTGTGTTAGATACTCTGTCCTTTCCCCCCTCTGGGACAGGGTGTGTTAGATACTCTGTCCTTTTCCCCCTCTGGGACAGGGTGTGTTAGATACTCTGTCCTTTTCCCCCTCTGGGACAGGGTGTGTTAGATACTCTGTCCTTTCCCCTTCTGGGACAGGGTGTGTTAGATACACTGTCCTTTCCCCCCTCTGGGACAGGGTGTGTTAGATACTCTGTCCTTTCCCCCCTCTGGGACAGGGTGTGTTAGATACACTGTCCTTTCCCCCCTCTGGGACAGGGTGTGTTAGATACTCTGTCCTTTCCCCCCTCTGGGACAGGGTGTGTTAGATACTCTGTCCTTTCCCCCCTTCTGGGACAGGGTGTGTTAGATACACTGTCCTTTCCCCCCTCTGGGGCAGGGTGTGTTAGATACACTTTCCTTTCCCCTTCTGGGACAGGGTGTGTTAGATACTCTGTCCTTTCCCCCCTCTGGGACAGGGTGTGTTGGATACTCTGTCCTTTCCCCCCTCTGGGACAGGGTGTGTTAGATACTCTGTCCTTTCCCCCCTTCTGGGACAGGGTGTGTTAGATACACTTTACTTTCCCCTTCTGGGACAGGGTGTGTTAGATACTCTGTCCTTTCCCCCCTCTGGGACAGGGTGTGTTAGATACTCTGTCCTTTCCCCCCTCTGGGACAGGGTGTGTTAGATACTCTGTCCTTTCCCCCCTTCTGGGACAGGGTGTGTTAGATACACTGTCCTTTCCCCTTCTGGGACAGGGTGTGTTAGATACTCTGTCCTTACCCCCCTTCTGGGACAGGGTGTGTTGGATACTCTGTCCTTTCCCCTTCTGGGACAGGGTGTGTTAGATACACTGTCCTTTCCCCCCTCTGGGACAGGGTGTGTTAGATACTCTGTCCTTTCCCCTTCTGGGACAGGGTGTGTTAGATACACTGTCCTTTCCCCCCTCTGGGACAGGGTGTGTTGGATACTCTGTCCTCTCCCCCCTCTGGGACAGGGTGTGTTAGATACTCTGTCCTTTCCCCCCTCTGGGACAGGGTGTGTTAGATACTCTGTCCTTTCCCCTTCTGGGACAGGGTGTGTTAGATACACTGTCCTTTCCCCCCTCTGGGACAGGGTGTGTTAGATACTCTGTCCTTTCCCCCCTCTGGGACAGGGTGTGTTAGATACACTGTCCTTTCCCCCCTCTGGGACAGGGTGTGTTAGATACTCTGTCCTTTCCCCCCTCTGGGACAGGGTGTGTTAGATACTCTGTCCTTTCCCCCCTTCTGGGACAGGGTGTGTTAGATACACTGTCCTTTCCCCCCTCTGGGGCAGGGTGTGTTAGATACACTTTCCTTTCCCCTTCTGGGACAGGGTGTGTTAGATACTCTGTCCTTTCCCCCCTCTGGGACAGGGTGTGTTAGATACTCTGTCCTTTCCCCCCTTCTGGGACAGGGTGTGTTAGATACACTTTCCTTTCCCCTTCTGGGACAGGGTGTGTTAGATACTCTGTCCTTTCCCCCCTCTGGGACAGGGTGTGTTAGATACTCTGTCCTTTCCCCCCTCTGGGACAGGGTGTGTTAGATACTCTGTCCTTTCCCCCCTCTGGGACAGGGTGTGTTAGATACTCTGTCCTTTCCCCCCTTCTGGGACAGGGTGTGTTAGATACACTGTCCTTTCCCCTTCTGGGACAGGGTGTGTTAGATACTCTGTCCTTACCCCCCTTCTGGGACAGGGTGTGTTGGATACTCTGTCCTTTCCCCTTCTGGGACAGGGTGTGTTAGATACACTGTCCTTTCCCCCCTCTGGGACAGGGTGTGTTAGATACTCTGTCCTTTCCCCCCTCTGGGACAGGGTGTGTTAGATACTCTGTCCTTTCCCCTTCTGGGACAGGGTGTGTTAGATACACTGTCCTTTCCCCCCTCTGGGACAGGGTGTGTTAGATACTCTGTCCTTTCCCCCCTCTGGGACAGGGTGTGTTAGATACTCTGTCCTTTCCCCCCTCTGGGACAGGGTGTGTTAGATACACTGTCCTTTCCCCCCTCTGGGACAGGGTGTGTTAGATACTCTGTCCTTTCCCCCTCTGGGACAGGGTGTGTTGGATACTCTGTCCTTTCCCCCTTCTGGGACAGGGTGTGTTAGATACTCTGTCCTTTCCCCCCTCTGGGACAGGGTGTGTTGGATACACTGTCCTTTCCCCCCTCTGGGACAGGGTGTGTTAGATACACTGTCCTTTCCCCCCTCTGGGACAGGGTGTGTTAGATACACTGTCCTTTCCCCCTCTGGGACAGGGTGTGTTGGATACTCTGTCCTTTCCCCCTTCTGGGACAGGGTGTGTTGGATACTCTGTCCTTTCCCCCTTCTGGGACAGGGTGTGTTAGATACTCTGTCCTTTCCCCCCTCTGGGACAGGGTGTGTTGGATACACTGTCCTTTCCCCCCTCTGGGACAGGGTGTGTTAGATACACTGTCCTTTCCCCCCTCTGGGACAGGGTGTGTTAGATACACTTTCCTTTCCCCCCTCTGGGACAGGGTGTGTTAGATACACTGTCCTTTCCCCTTCTGGGACAGGGTGTGTTGGATACACTGTCCTTTCCCCCCTCTGGGACAGGGTGTGTTGGATACACTGTCCTTTCCCCCCTCTGGGACAGGGTGTGTTAGATACACTGTCCTTTCTCCCCTCTGGGACAGGGTGTGTTAGATACTCTGTCCTTTCCCCCTTCTGGGACAGGGTGTGTTCGATACTCTGTCCTTTCCCCCCTCTGGGACAGGGTGTGTTAGATACTCTGTCCTTTTCCCCCTCTGGGACAGGGTGTGTTAGATACTCTGTCCTTTTCCCCCTCTGGGACAGGGTGTGTTAGATACTCTGTCCTTTCCCCCCTGTGGGACAGGGTGTGTTAGATACACTGTCCTTTCCCCCCTCTGGGACAGGGTGTGTTAGATACACTTTCCTTTCCCCCCTCTGGGACAGGGTGTGTTAGATACACTGTCCTTTCCCCTTCTGGGACAGGGTGTGTTGGATACACTGTCCTTTCCCCCCTCTGGGACAGGGTGTGTTGGATACACTGTCCTTTCCCCCCTCTGGGACAGGGTGTGTTAGATACACTGTCCTTTCCCCCCTCTGGGACAGGGTGTGTTAGATACTCTGTCCTTTCCCCCTTCTGGGACAGGGTGTGTTCGATACTCTGTCCTTTCCCCGCTCTGGGACAGGGTGTGTTAGATACTCTGTCCTTTTCCCCCTCTGGGACAGGGTGTGTTAGATACTCTGTCCTTTTCCCCCTCTGGGACAGGGTGTGTTAGATACTCTGTCCTTTCCCCCCTCTGGGACAGGGTGTGTTAGATACACTGTCCTTTCCCCCTCTGGGACAGGGTGTGTTAGATACACTGTCCTTTCCCCTTCTGGGACAGGGTGTGTTAGATACTCTGTCCTTTCCCCCCTCTGGGACAGGGTGTGTTAGATACACTTTCCTTTCCCCCCTCTGGGACAGGGTGTGTTAGATACACTGTCCTTTCCCCTTCTGGGACAGGGTGTGTTGGATACACTGTTCTTTCCCCCCTCTGGGACAGGGTGTGTTGGATACACTGTCCTTTCCCCCCTCTGGGACAGGGTGTGTTAGATACACTGTCCTTTCCCCCCTCTGGGACAGGGTGTGTTAGATACTCTGTCCTTTCCCCCTTCTGGGACAGGGTGTGTTCGATACTCTGTCCTTTTCCCCCTCTGGGACAGGGTGTGTTAGATACTCTGTCCTTTCCCCCCTGTGGGACAGGGTGTGTTAGATACTCTGTCCTTTCCCCCCTCTGGGACAGGGTGTGTTCGATACTCTGTCCTTTCCCCCCTCTGGGACAGGGTGTGTTAGATACTCTGTCCTTTTCCCCCTCTGGGACAGGGTGTGTTCGATACTCTGTCCTTTCCCCCCTCTGGGACAGGGTGTGTTAGATACTCTGTCCTTTTCCCCCTCTGGGACAGGGTGTGTTAGATACTCTGTCCTTTTCCCCTTCTGGGACAGGGTGTGTTAGATACACTGTCCTTTCCCCCCTCTGGGACAGGGTGTGTTGGATACACTGTCCTTTTCCCCTTCTGGGACAGGGTGTGTTAGATACTCTGTCCTTTCCCCTTCTGGGACAGGGTGTGTTAGATACTCTGTCCTTTTCCCCCTCTGGGACAGGGTGTGTTAGATACTCTGTCCTTTCCCCCCTCTGGGACAGGGTGTGTTAGATACACTGTCCTTTCCCCCCTCTGGGACAGGGTGTGTTGGATACACTGTCCTTTCCCCCCTCTGGGACAGGGTGTGTTGGATACTCTGTCCTTTCCCCCCTCTGGGACAGGGTGTGTTAGATACTCTGTCCTTTCCCCCTTCTGGGACAGGGTGTGTTAGATACTCTGTCCTTTCCCCCCTCTGGGACAGGGTGTGTTAGATACTCTGTCCTTTTCCCCTTCTGGGACAGGGTGTGTTAGATACACTGTCCTTTCCCCCCTCTGGGACAGGGTGTGTTAGATACTCTGTCCTTTCCCCTTCTGGGACAGGGTGTGTTGGATACACTGTCCTTTCCCCCCTCTGGGACAGGGTGTGTTAGATACACTGTCCTTTCCCCCCTCTGGGACAGGGTGTGTTAGATACTCTGTCCTTTCCCCCTCTGGGACAGGGTGTGTTAGATACACTGTCCTTTCCCCCCTCTGGGACAGGGTGTGTTAGATACACTGTCCTTTCCCCCCTCTGGGACAGGGTGTGTTAGATACACTGTCCTTTCCCCCCTCTGGGACAGGGTGTGTTAGATACTCTGTCCTTTCCCCCTTCTGGGACAGGGTGTGTTAGATACTCTGTCCTTTCCCCCCTCTGGGACAGGGTGTGTTAGATACTCTGTCCTTTCCCCCCTCTGGGACAGGGTGTGTTAGATACACTGTCCTTTCCCCACTCTGGGACAGGGTGTGTTCGATACTCTGTCCTTTCCCCCCTTTGGGACAGGGTGTGTTAGATACTCTGTCCTTTTCCCCCTCTGGGACAGGGTGTGTTAGATACTCTGTCCTTTCCCCCCTGTGGGACAGGGTGTGTTAGATACACTGTCCTTTTCCCCCTCTGGGACAGGGTGTGTTAGATACTCTGTCCTTTCCCCCCTGTGGGACAGGGTGTGTTAGATACTCTGTCCTTTTCCCCCTTCTGGGACAGGGTGTGTTAGATACTCTGTCCTTTCCCCCTTCTGGGACAGGGTGTGTTAGATACTCTGTCCTTTCCCCCCTCTGGGACAGGGTGTGTTAGATACTCTGTCCTTTCCCCCCTCTGGGACAGGGTGTGTTAGATACTCTGTCCTTTCCCCCCTCTGGGACAGGGTGTGTTAGATACTCTGTCCTTTCCCCCCTCTGGGACAGGGTGTGTTAGATACTCTGTCCTTTCCCCCCTCTGGGACAGGGTGTGTTAGATACACTGTCCTTTCCCCCCTCTGGGACAGGGTGTGTTAGATACTCTGTCCTTTCCCCCCTCTGGGACAGGGTGTGTTAGATACTCTGTCCTTTCCCCCCTCTGGGACAGGGTGTGTTAGATACACTGTCCTTTCCCCCCTCTGGGACAGGGTGTGTTAGATACTCTGTCCTTTCCCCCCTCTGGGACAGGGTGTGTTAGATACACTGTCCTTTCCCCCTCTGGGACAGGGTGTGTTAGATACACTGTCCTTTCCCCCCTCTGGGACAGGGTGTGTTAGATACTCTGTCCTTTCCCCCCTCTGGGACAGGGTGTGTTAGATACTCTGTCCTTTCCCCCCTCTGGGACAGGGTGTGTTAGATACACTGTCCTTTCCCCCTCTGGGACAGGGTGTGTTAGATACACTGTCCTTTCCCCCCTCTGGGACAGGGTGTGTTAGATACACTGTCCTTTCCCCCCTCTGGGACAGGGTGTGTTAGATACACTGTCCTTTCCCCCCTCTGGGACAGGGTGTGTTAGATACTCTGTCCTTTCCCCCCTCTGGGACAGGGTGTGTTAGATACTCTGTCCTTTCCCCCCTCTGGGACAGGGTGTGTTAGATACACTGTCCTTTCCCCCCTCTGGGACAGGGTGTGTTCGATACTCTGTCCTTTCCCCCCTCTGGGACAGGGTGTGTTAGATACTCTGTCCTTTTCCCCCTCTGGGACAGGGTGTGTTAGATACTCTGTCCTTTCCCCCCTGTGGGACAGGGTGTGTTAGATACACTGTCCTTTTCCCCCTCTGGGACAGGGTGTGTTAGATACTCTGTCCTTTCCCCCCTGTGGGACAGGGTGTGTTAGATACTCTGTCCTTTTCCCCCTCTGGGACAGGGTGTGTTAGATACACTGTCCTTTTCCCCCTCTGGGACAGGGTGTGTTAGATACACTGTCCTTTCCCCCCTCTGGGACAGGGTGTGTTAGATACTCTGTCCTTTTCCCCCTTCTGGGACAGGGTGTGTTAGATACTCTGTCCTTTCCCCCTTCTGGGACAGGGTGTGTTCGATACTCTGTCCTTTCCCCCCTCTGGGACAGGGTGTGTTAGATACTCTGTCCTTTCCCCCCTCTGGGACAGGGTGTGTTAGATACTCTGTCCTTTCCCCCCTCTGGGACAGGGTGTGTTAGATACTCTGTCCTTTCCCCCCTCTGTGACAGGGTGTGTTAGATACTCTGTCCATTTCCCCCTCTGGGACAGGGTGTGTTAGATACTCTGTCCTTTCCCCCCTCTGGGACAGGGTGTGTTAGATACACTGTCCTTTCCCCTTCTGGGACAGGGTGTGTTAGATACTCTGTCCTTTCCCCCTCTGGGACAGGGTGTGTTAGATACACTGTCCTTTCCCCCCTCTGGGACAGGGTGTGTTAGATACTCTGTCCTTTCCCCCCTCTGGGACAGGGTGTGTTAGATACTCTGTCCTTTCCCCCCTCTGGGACAGGGTGTGTTAGATACTCTGTCCTTTTCCCCCTCTGGGACAGGGTGTGTTAGATACACTGTCCTTTCCCCCTTCTGGGACAGGGTGTGTTAGATACTCTGTCCTTTTCCCCCTCTGGGACAGGGTGTGTTAGATACTCTGTCCTTTCCCCCCTCTGGGACAGGGTGTGTTAGATACTCTGTCCTTTCCCCCCTGTGGGACAGGGTGTGTTAGATACACTGTCCTTTCCCCCCTCTGGGACAGGGTGTGTTAGATACTCTGTCCTTTCCCCCCTCTGGGACAGGGTGTGTTAGATACTCTGTCCTTTCCCCCCTGTGGGACAGGGTGTGTTAGATACTCTGTCCTTTCCCCCCTCTGGGACAGGGTGTGTTAGATACACTGTCCTTTCCCCTTCTGGGACAGGGTGTGTTAGATACTCTGTCCTTTTCCCCCTCTGGGACAGGGTGTGTTAGATACACTGTCCTTTCCCCTTCTGGGACAGGGTGTGTTAGATACTCTGTCCTTTTCCCCCTCTGGGACAGGGTGTGTTAGATACACTGTCCTTTCCCCCCTCTGGGACAGGGTGTGTTAGATACTCTGTCCTTTCCCCCCTGTGGGACAGGGTGTGTTAGATACACTGTCCTTTCCCCCCTCTGGGACAGGGTGTGTTAGATACTCTGTCCTTTCCCCCCTCTGGGACAGGGTGTGTTAGATACTCTGTCCTTTCCCCCCTGTGGGACAGGGTGTGTTAGATACTCTGTCCTTTCCCCCCTCTGGGACAGGGTGTGTTAGATACACTTTCCTTTCCCCCCTTCTGGGACAGGGTGTGTTAGATACTCTGTCCTTTCCCCCTTCTGGGACAGGGTGTGTTAGATACTCTGTCCTTTCCCCTTCTGGGACAGGGTGTGTTGGATACTCTGTCCTTTCCCCTTCTGGGACAGGGTGTGTTAGATACACTGTCCTTTCCCCCTTCTGGGACAGGGTGTGTTAGATACTCTGTCCTTTTCCCCCTCTGGGACAGGGTGTGTTAGATACTCTGTCCTTTCCCCTTCTGGGACAGGGTGTGTTAGATACCTCTGTCCTTTTCCCCCTCTGGGACAGGGTGTGTTAGATACTCTGTCCTTTCCCCCCTCTGGGACAGGGTGTGTTAGATACTCTGTCCTTTCCCCCCTCTGGGACAGGGTGTGTTAGATACTCTGTCCTTTCCCCCCTCTGGGACAGGGTGTGTTAGATACTCTGTCCTTTCCCCCCTCTGGGACAGGGTGTGTTAGATACACTGTCCTTTCCCCTTCTGGGACAGGGTGTGTTAGATACACTGTCCTTTCCCCCTTCTGGGACAGGGTGTGTTAGATACTCTGTCCTTTCCCCCCAGTGGGACAGGGTGTGTTAGATACTCTGTCCTTTCCCCCCTCTGGGACAGGGTGTGTTAGATACTCTGTCCTTTTCCCCCTCTGGGACAGGGTGTGTTAGATACACTGTCCTTTCCCCCCTCTGGGACAGGGTGTGTTAGATACTCTGTCCTTTCCCCCCTCTGGGACAGGGTGTGTTAGATACTCTGTCCTTTCCCCCCTTCTGGGACGGGGTGTGTTAGATACTCTGTCCTTTTCCCCCTCTGGGACAGGGTGTGTTAGATACTCTGTCCTTTCCCCCCTCTGGGACAGGGTGTGTTAGATACACTGTCCTTTCCCCTTCTGGGACAGGGTGTGTTAGATACTCTGTCCTTTTCCCCCTCTGGGACAGGGTGTGTTAGATACTCTGTCCTTTCCCCCCTCTGGGACAGGGTGTGTTAGATACTCTGTCCTTTCCCCCCTTCTGGGACAGGGTGTGTTGGATACTCTGTCCTTTCCCCTTCTGGGACAGGGTGTGTTAGATACTCTGTCCTTTCCCCCCTCTGGGACAGGGTGTGTTAGATACACTGTCCTTTCCCCTTCTGGGACAGGGTGTGTTAGATACTCTGTCCTTTTCCCCCCTCTGGGACAGGGTGTGTTAGATACACTGTCCTTTCCCCTTCTGGGACAGGGTGTGTTAGATACTCTGTCCTTTCCCCCCTCTGGGACAGGGTGTGTTAGATACACTGTCCTTTCCCCTTCTGGGACAGGGTGTGTTAGATACACTGTCCTTTCCCCCCTCTGGGACAGGGTGTGTTAGATACTCTGTCCTTTCCCCCCAGTGGGACAGGGTGTGTTAGATACTCTGTCCTTTCCCCCCTCTGGGACAGGGTGTGTTGGATACTCTGTCCTTTTCCCCCTCTGGGACAGGGTGTGTTAGATACTCTGTCCTTTCCCCCCTCTGGGACAGGGTGTGTTAGATACTCTGTCCTTTCCCCCCTCTGGGACAGGGTGTGTTAGATACTCTGTCCTTTCCCCCCTCTGGGACAGGGTGTGTTAGATACTCTGTCCTTTCCCCCCTCTGGGACAGGGTGTGTTAGATACTCTGTCCTTTTCCCCCTCTGGGACAGGGTGTGTTAGATACTCTGTCCTTTCCCCCCAGTGGGACAGGGTGTGTTAGATACTCTGTCCTTTCCCCCCTCTGGGACAGGGTGTGTTGGATACTCTGTCCTTTTCCCCCTCTGGGACAGGGTGTGTTAGATACTCTGTCCTTTCCCCCCTCTGGGACAGGGTGTGTTAGATACTCTGTCCTTTCCCCCCTCTGGGACAGGGTGTGTTAGATACTCTGTCCTTTCCCCCCTCTGGGACAGGGTGTGTTAGATACTCTGTCCTTTCCCCCCTCTGGGACAGGGTGTGTTAGATACTCTGTCCTTTCCCCCCTCTGGGACAGGGTGTGTTAGATACTCTGTCCTTTCCCCCCTCTGGGACAGGGTGTGTTAGATACTCTGTCCTTTTCCCCCTCTGGGACAGGGTGTGTTAGATACTCTGTCCTTTCCCCCCTCTGGGACAGGGTGTGTTAGATACTCTGTCCTTTCCCCCCTGTGGGACAGGGTGTGTTCGATACACTGTCCTTTCCCCCCTCTGGGACAGGGTGTGTTAGATACACTGTCCTTTCCCCCCTCTGGGACAGGGTGTGTTAGATACTCTGTCCTTTCCCCCCTCTGGGACAGGGTGTGTTAGATACTCTGTCCTTTTCCCCCTCTGGGACAGGGTGTGTTAGATACTCTGTCCTTTCCCCCCTCTGGGACAGGGAGTGTTAGATACTCTGTCCTTTCCCCCCTGTGGGACAGGGTGTGTTAGATACACTGTCCTTTCCCCCTTCTGGGACAGGGTGTGTTAGATACACTGTCCTTTCCCCTTCTGGGACAGGGTGTGTTAGATACTCTGTTCTTTCCCCCCTCTGGGACAGGGTGTGTTAGATACACTGTCCTTTCCCCTTCTGGGACAGGGTGTGTTAGATACTCTGTTCTTTCCCCCCTCTGGGACAGGGTGTGTTAGATACTCTGTCCTTTCCCCCCTCTGGGACAGGGTGTGTTAGATACACTGTCCTTTCCCCCCTCTGGGACAGGGTGTGTTAGATACACTTTCCTTTCCCCTTCTGGGACAGGGTGTGTTAGATACTCTGTCCTTTCCCCCCTCTGGGACAGGGTGTGTTAGATACTCTGTCCTTTCCCCCCTCTGGGACAGGGTGTGTTAGATACACTGTCCTTTCCCCTTCTGGGACAGGGTGTGTTAGATACACTGTCCTTTCCCCTTCTGGGACAGGGTGTGTTAGATACTCTGTCCTTTCCCCCCTCTGGGACAGGGTGTGTTAGATACTCTGTCCTTTCCCCCCTCTGGGACAGGGTGTGTTAGATACACTGTCCTTTCCCCTTCTGGGACAGGGTGTGTTAGATACTCTGTCCTTTCCCCCTCTGGGACAGGGTGTGTTAGATACTCTGTCCTTTCCCCCCTCTGGGACAGGGTGTGTTAGATACACTGTCCTTTCCCCTTCTGGGACAGGGTGTGTTAGATACTCTGTCCTTTCCCCCCTCTGGGACAGGGTGTGTTAGATACACTGTCCTTTCCCCTTCTGGGACAGGGTGTGTTAGATACTCTGTCCTTTCCCCCCTCTGGGACAGGGTGTGTTAGATACTCTGTCCTTTCCCCCCTCTGGGACAGGGTGTGTTAGATACACTGTCCTTTCCCCTTCTGGGACAGGGTGTGTTAGATACACTGTCCTTTCCCCCCTCTGGGACAGGGTGTGTTAGATACACTGTCCTTTCCCCCCTCTGGGACAGGGTGTGTTAGATACTCTGTCCTTTTCCCCCTCTGGGACAGGGTGTGTTGGATACACTGTCCTTTTCCCCTCTGGGACAGGGTGTGTTAGATACTCTGTCCTTTCCCCCTCTGGGACAGGGTGTGTTAGATACACTGTCCTTTCCCCCCTCTGGGACAGGGTGTGTTGGATACACTGTCCTTTCCCCCCTCTGGGACAGGGTGTGTTAGATACTCTGTCCTTTCCCCCCTCTGGGACAGGGTGTGTTAGATACACTGTCCTTTCCCCCCTCTGGGACAGGGTGTGTTAGATACTCTGTCCTTTCCCCCCTCTGGGACAGGGTGTGTTAGATACTCTGTCCTTTCCCCCCTCTGGGACAGGGTGTGTTAGATACACTGTCCTTTCCCCCCTCTGGGACAGGGTGTGTTAGATACTCTGTCCTTTCCCCTTCTGGGACAGGGTGTGTTCGATACACTGTCCTTTCCCCCCTCTGGGACAGGGTGTGTTGGATACTCTGTCCTTTCCCCTTCTGGGACAGGGTGTGTTAGATACTCTGTCCTTTCCCCCTCTGGGACAGGGTGTGTTAGATGCTCTGTCCTTTCCCCCCTCTGGGACAGGGTGTGTTGGATACTCTGTCCTTTCCCCCCTCTGGGACAGGGTGTGTTAGATACACTGTCCTTTCCCCCCTCTGGGACAGGGTGTGTTAGATACTCTGTCCTTTCCCCGCTCTGGGACAGGGTGTGTTAGATACACTGTCCTTTCCCCTTCTGGGACAGGGTGTGTGAGATACACTGTCCTTTCCCCCTCTGGGACAGGGTGTGTTAGATACTCTGTCCTTTCCCCCCTCTGGGACAGGGTGTGTTAGATACTCTGTCCTTTCCCCCCTCTGGGACAGGGTGTGTTAGATACTCTGTCCTTTCCCCCCTCTGGGACAGGGTGTGTTAGATACACTGTCCTTTCCCCTTCTGGGACAGGGTGTGTGAGATACACTGTCCTTTCCCCCCTCTGGGACAGGGTGTGTTGGATACACTGTCCTTTCCCCCCTCTGGGACAGGGTGTGTTAGATACTCTGTCCTTTCCCCCCTCTGGGACAGGGTGTGTTAGATACACTGTCCTTTCCCCCCCTCTGGGACAGGGTGTGTTAGATACTCTGTCCTTTCCCCCTTCTGGGACAGGGTGTGTTGGATACACCGTCCTTTCCCCCCGCTGGGAGAGGGTGTGTTGGATACACTTTCCTTTCCCCTTCTGGGACAGGGTGTGTTAGATACACTTTCCTTTCCCCCCTCTGGGACAGGGTGTGTTAGATACTCTGTCCTTTCCCCCCTCTGGGACAGGGTGTGTTAGATACACTGTCCTTTCCCCTTCTGGGACAGGGTGTGTTAGATACTCTGTCCTTTCCCCCTCTGGGACAGGGTGTGTTAGATACAATGTCCTTTCCCCTTCTGGGACAGGGTGTGTTAGATACACTGTCCTTTCCCCCCTCTGGGACAGGGTGTGTTAGATACTCTGTCCTTTCCCCCCTCTGGGACAGGGTGTGTTAGATACACTGTCCTTTCCCCCCTCTGGGACAGGGTGTGTTAGATACTCTGTCCTTTCCCCCCTCTGGGACAGGGTGTGTTAGATACACTGTCCTTTCCCCCCTCTGGGACAGGGTGTGTTGGATACACTTTCCTTTCCCCTTCTGGGACAGGGTGTGTTAGATACTCTGTCCTTTCCCCCCTCTGGGACAGGGTGTGTTAGATACTCTGTCCTTTCCCCCCTCTGGGACAGGGTGTGTTGGATACACCGTCCTTTCCCCTTCTGGGACAGGGTGTGTTAGATACACTGTCCTTTCCCCCCTCTGGGACAGGGTGTGTTAGATACACTGTCCTTTCCCCCCTCTGGGACAGGGTGTGTTAGATACACTGTCCTTTCCCCCTTCTGGGACAGGGTGTGTTAGATACTCTGTCCTTTCCCCCCTCTGGGACAGGGTGTGTTAGATACACTGTCCTTTCCCCTTCTGGGACAGGGTGTGTTAGATACTCTGTCCTTTCCCCCCTCTGGGACAGGGTGTGTTAGATACACTGTCCTTTCCCCCCTCTGGGACAGGGTGTGTTAGATACACTGTCCTTTCCCCCCTCTGGGACAGGGTGTGTGAGATACTCTGTCCTTTCCCCTTCTGGGACAGGGTGTGTTAGATACTCTGTCCTTTCCCCCCTCTGGGGACAGGGTGTGTTAGATACACAGTCCTTTCCCCCTCTGGGACAGGGTGTGTTAGATACTCTGTCCTTTCCCCCATCTGGGACAGGGTGTGTTAGATACTCTGTCCTTTCCCCCATCTGGGACAGGGTGTGTTAGATACTCTGTCCTTTCCCCCATCTGGGACAGGGTGTGTTCGATACTCTGTCCTTTCCCCCTCTGGGACAGGGTGTGTTAGATACTCTGTCCTTTCCCCCCTCTGGGACAGGGTGTGTTAGATACACAGTCCTTTCCCCTCTGGGACAGGGTGTGTTAGATACTCTGTCCTTTCCCCCATCTGGGACAGGGTGTGTTAGATACACAGTCCTTTCCCCCCTCTGGGACAGGGTGTGTTAGATACACAGTCCTTTCCCCCTCTGGGACAGGGTGTGTTAGATACTCTGTCCTTTCCCCCATCTGGGACAGGGTGTGTTAGATACACTGTCCTTTCCCCCCTCTGGGACAGGGTGTGTTAGATACTCTGTCCTTTCCCCCTCTGGGACAGGGTGTGTTAGATACACAGTCCTTTCCCCCTCTGGGACAGGGTGTGTTAGATACTCTGTCCTTTCCCCCATCTGGGACAGGGTGTGTTAGATACACAGTCCTTTCCCCCTCTGGGACAGGGTGTGTTAGATACTCTGTCCTTTCCCCCATCTGGGACAGGGTGTGTTGGATACTCTGTCCTTTCCCCCCTCTGGGACAGGGTGTGTTAGATACACAGTCCTTTCCCCCTCTGGGACAGGGTGTGTTAGATACTCTGTCCTTTCCCCCCTCTGGGACAGGGTGTGTTAGATACTCTGTCCTTTCCCCCCTCTGGGACAGGGTGTGTTAGATACTCTGTCCTTTCCCCCCTCTGGGACAGGGTGTGTTAGATACTCTGTCCTTTCCCCCCTCTGGGACAGGGTGTGTTAGATACACTGTCCTTTCCCCCCTCTGGGAGAGGGTGTGTTGGATACTCTGTCCTTTCCCCCCTCTGGGACAGGGTGTGTTAGATACACTGTCCTTTCCCCCCTCTGGGACAGGGTGTGTTAGATACACTGTCCTTTCCCCCCTCTGGGACAGGGTGTGTTAGATACACTGTCCTTTCCCCCCTCTGGGACAGGGTGTGTTAGATACTCTGTCCTTTCCCCCCTCTGGGACAGGGTGTGTTAGATACTCTGTCCTTTCCCCCCTCTGGGACAGGGTGTGTTAGATACTCTGTCCTTTCCCCCCTCTGGGACAGGGTGTGTTAGATACACTGTCCTTTCCCCCCTCTGGGACAGGGTGTGTTAGATACTCTGTCCTTTCCCCCCTCTGGGACAGGGTGTGTTAGATACACTGTCCTTTCCCCCCTCTGGGACAGGGTGTGTTAGATACACTTTCCTTTCCCCTTCTGGGACAGGGTGTGTTAGATACTCTGTCCTTTCCCCCCTCTGGGACAGGGTGTGTTAGATACTCTGTCCTTTCCCCCCTCTGGGACAGGGTGTGTTAGATACACTGTCCTTTCCCCTTCTGGGACAGGGTGTGTTAGATACACTGTCCTTTCCCCTTCTGGGACAGGGTGTGTTAGATACTCTGTCCTTTCCCCCCTCTGGGACAGGGTGTGTTAGATACTCTGTCCTTTCCCCCCTCTGGGACAGGGTGTGTTAGATACACTGTCCTTTCCCCTTCTGGGACAGGGTGTGTTAGATACTCTGTCCTTTCCCCCTCTGGGACAGGGTGTGTTAGATACTCTGTCCTTTCCCCCCTCTGGGACAGGGTGTGTTAGATACACTGTCCTTTCCCCTTCTGGGACAGGGTGTGTTAGATACTCTGTCCTTTCCCCCCTCTGGGACAGGGTGTGTTAGATACACTGTCCTTTCCCCCTTCTGGGACAGGGTGTGTTAGATACTCTGTCCTTTCCCCCCTCTGGGACAGGGTGTGTTAGATACTCTGTCCTTTCCCCCCTCTGGGACAGGGTGTGTTAGATACACTGTCCTTTCCCCTTCTGGGACAGGGTGTGTTAGATACACTGTCCTTTCCCCCCTCTGGGACAGGGTGTGTTAGATACACTGTCCTTTCCCCCCTCTGGGACAGGGTGTGTTAGATACTCTGTCCCTTTTCCCCCTCTGGGACAGGGTGTGTTGGATACACTGTCCTTTTCCCCTCTGGGACAGGGTGTGTTAGATACTCTGTCCTTTCCCCCCTCTGGGACAGGGTGTGTTAGATACACTGTCCTTTCCCCCCTCTGGGACAGGGTGTGTTGGATACACTGTCCTTTCCCCCCTCTGGGACAGGGTGTGTTAGATACTCTGTCCTTTCCCCCCTCTGGGACAGGGTGTGTTAGATACACTGTCCTTTCCCCCCTCTGGGACAGGGTGTGTTAGATACTCTGTCCTTTCCCCCCTCTGGGACAGGGTGTGTTAGATACTCTGTCCTTTCCCCCCTCTGGGACAGGGTGTGTTAGATACACTGTCCTTTCCCCCCTCTGGGACAGGGTGTGTTAGATACTCTGTCCTTTCCCCTTCTGGGACAGGGTGTGTTCGATACACTGTCCTTTCCCCCCTCTGGGACAGGGTGTGTTGGATACTCTGTCCTTTCCCCTTCTGGGACAGGGTGTGTTAGATACTCTGTCCTTTCCCCCTCTGGGACAGGGTGTGTTAGATACTCTGTCCTTTCCCCCCTCTGGGACAGGGTGTGTTGGATACTCTGTCCTTTCCCCCCTCTGGGACAGGGTGTGTTAGATACACTGTCCTTTCCCCCCTCTGGGACAGGGTGTGTTAGATACTCTGTCCTTTCCCCGCTCTGGGACAGGGTGTGTTAGATACACTGTCCTTTCCCCTTCTGGGACAGGGTGTGTGAGATACACTGTCCTTTCCCCCCTCTGGGACAGGGTGTGTTAGATACTCTGTCCTTTCCCCCCCTCTGGGACAGGGTTGTGTTAGATACTCTGTCCTTTCCCCCCTCTGGGACAGGGTGTGTTAGATACTCTGTCCTTTCCCCCCTCTGGGACAGGGTGTGTTAGATACACTGTCCTTTCCCCTTCTGGGACAGGGTGTGTGAGATACACTGTCCTTTCCCCCCTCTGGGACAGGGTGTGTTGGATACACTGTCCTTTCCCCCCTCTGGGACAGGGTGTGTTAGATACTCTGTCCTTTCCCCCTCTGGGACAGGGTGTGTTAGATACACTGTCCTTTCCCCCCTCTGGGACAGGGTGTGTTAGATACTCTGTCCTTTCCCCCTTCTGGGACAGGGTGTGTTGGATACACCGTCCTTTCCCCCCGCTGGGAGAGGGTGTGTTGGATACACTTTCCTTTCCCCTTCTGGGACAGGGTGTGTTAGATACACTTTCCTTTCCCCCCTCTGGGACAGGGTGTGTTAGATACTCTGTCCTTTCCCCCCTCTGGGACAGGGTGTGTTAGATACACTGTCCTTTCCCCTTCTGGGACAGGGTGTGTTAGATACTCTGTCCTTTCCCCCTCTGGGACAGGGTGTGTTAGATACACTGTCCTTTCCCCTTCTGGACAGGGTGTGTTAGATACACTGTCCTTTCCCCCCTCTGGGACAGGGTGTGTTAGATACTCTGTCCTTTCCCCCCTCTGGGACAGGGTGTGTTAGATACACTGTCCTTTCCCCCCTCTGGGACAGGGTGTGTTAGATACTCTGTCCTTTCCCCCCTCTGGGACAGGGTGTGTTAGATACACTGTCCTTTCCCCCCTCTGGGACAGGGTGTGTTGGATACACTTTCCTTTCCCCTTCTGGGACAGGGTGTGTTAGATACTCTGTCCTTTCCCCCCTCTGGGACAGGGTGTGTTAGATACTCTGTCCTTTCCCCCCTCTGGGACAGGGTGTGTTGGATACACCGTCCTTTCCCCTTCTGGGACAGGGTGTGTTAGATACACTGTCCTTTCCCCCCTCTGGGACAGGGTGTGTTAGATACACTGTCCTTTCCCCCCTCTGGGACAGGGTGTGTTAGATACACTGTCCTTTCCCCTTCTGGGACAGGGTGTGTTAGATACTCTGTCCTTTCCCCCCTCTGGGACAGGGTGTGTTAGATACACTGTCCTTTCCCCTTCTGGGACAGGGTGTGTTAGATACTCTGTCCTTTCCCCCCTCTGGGACAGGGTGTGTTAGATACACTGTCCTTTCCCCCCTCTGGGACAGGGTGTGTTAGATACACTGTCCTTTCCCCCCTCTGGGACAGGGTGTGTGAGATACTCTGTCCTTTCCCCTTCTGGGACAGGGTGTGTTAGATACTCTGTCCTTTCCCCCCTCTGGGACAGGGTGTGTTAGATACACAGTCCTTTCCCCTCTGGGACAGGTGTGTTAGATACTCTGTCCTTTCCCCATCTGGGACAGGGTGTGTTAGATACTCTGTCCTTTCCCCCATCTGGGACAGGGTGTGTTAGATACTCTGTCCTTTCCCCCATCTGGGACAGGGTGTGTTCGATACTCTGTCCTTTCCCCCTCTGGGACAGGGTGTGTTAGATACTCTGTCCTTTCCCCCCTCTGGGACAGGGTGTGTTAGATACACAGTCCTTTCCCCCTCTGGACAGGGTGTGTTAGATACTCTGTCCTTTCCCCCATCTGGGACAGGGTGTGTTAGATACACAGTCCTTTCCCCCCTCTGGGACAGGGTGTGTTAGATACACAGTCCTTTCCCCCTCTGGGACAGGGTGTGTTAGATACTCTGTCCTTTCCCCCATCTGGGACAGGGTGTGTTAGATACACTGTCCTTTCCCCCCTCTGGGACAGGGTGTGTTAGATACACTGTCCTTTCCCCCCTCTGGGACAGGGTTGTGTTAGATACTCTGTCCTTTCCCCCTCTGGGACAGGGTGTGTTAGATACACAGTCCTTTCCCCCTCTGGGACAGGGTGTGTTAGATACTCTGTCCTTTCCCCCATCTGGGACAGGGTGTGTTAGATACACAGTCCTTTCCCCCTCTGGGACAGGGTGTGTTAGATACTCTGTCCTTTCCCCCATCTGGGACAGGGTGTGTTGGATACTCTGTCCTTTCCCCCCTCTGGGACAGGGTGTGTTAGATACACAGTCCTTTCCCCCTCTGGGACAGGGTGTGTTAGATACTCTGTCCTTTCCCCCCTCTGGGACAGGGTGTGTTAGATACTCTGTCCTTTCCCCCCTCTGGGACAGGGTGTGTTAGATACTCTGTCCTTTCCCCCATCTGGGACAGGGTGTGTTAGATACACAGTCCTTTCCCCCTCTGGGACAGGGTGTGTTAGATACTCTGTCCTTTCCCCCATCTGGGACAGGGTGTGTTGGATACTCTGTCCTTTCCCCCCTCTGGGACAGGGTGTGTTAGATACACAGTCCTTTCCCCCTCTGGGACAGGGTGTGTTGGATACACTGTCCTTTCCCCCCTCTGGGACAGGGTGTGTTAGATACACTGTCCTTTCCCCCCTCTGGGACAGGGTGTGTTAGATACTCTGTCCTTTCCCCCCTCTGGGACAGGGTGTGTTAGATACTCTGTCCTTTCCCCTTCTGGGACAGGGTGTGTTGGATACACTGTCCTTTCCCCTTCTGGGACAGGGTGTGTTAGATACTCTGTCCTTTCCCCCCTCTGGGACAGGGTGTGTTAGATACTCTGTCCTTTCCCCCCTCTGGGACAGGGTGTGTTAGATACTCTGTCCTTTCCCCCCTCTGGGACAGGGTGTGTTAGATACTCTGTCCTTTCCCCCCTCTGGGACAGGGTGTGTTGGATACACTGTCCTTTCCCCCCTCTGGGACAGGGTGTGTTAGATACACTGTCCTTTCCCCCCTCTGGGACAGGGTGTGTTGGATACACTGTCCTTTCCCCACTCTGGAACAGGGTGTGTTAGATACACTGTCCTTTCCCCTTCTGGGACAGGGTGTGTTAGATACACTGTCCTTTCCCCTTCTGGGACAGGGTGTGTTAGATACACTGTCCTTTCCCCTTCTGGGACAGGGTGTGTTAGATACACTGTCCTTTCCCCCCTCTGGGACAGGGTGTGTTAGATACACTGTCCTTTCCCCTTCTGGGACAGGGTGTGTTAGATACACTGTCCTTTCCCCCCTCTGGGACAGGGTGTGTTAGATACACTGTCCTTTCCCCCCTCTGGGACAGGGTGTGTTAGATACACTGTCCTTTCCCCCCTCTGGGACAGGGTGTGTTAGATACTCTGTCCTTTCCCCCCTCTGGGACAGGGTGTGTTGGATACTCTGTCCTTTCCCCCCTCTGGGACAGGGTGTGTTAGATACTCTGTCCTTTCCCCCCTCTGGGACAAGGTGTGTTAGATACTCTGTCCTTTCCCCCCTCTGGGACAGGGTGTGTTGGATACTCTGTCCTTTCCCCCCTCTGGGACAGGGTGTGTTGGATACTCTGTCCTTTCCCCCCTCTGGGACAGGGTGTGTTAGATACTCTGTCCTTTCCCCCCTCTGGGACAGGGTGTGTTAGATACTCTGTCCTTTCCCCTTCTGGGACAGGGTGTGTTAGATACACTTTCCTTTCCCCCCTCTGGGACAGGGTGTGTTAAATACACTGTCCTTTCCCCTTCTGGGACAGGGTGTGTTAGATACACTGTCCTTTCCCCCCTCTGGGACAGGGTGTGTTAGATACTCTGTCCTTTCCCCCCTCTGGGACAGGGTGTGTTAGATACACTGTCCTTTCCCCCCTCTGGGACAGGGTGTGTTAGATACACTGTCCTTTCCCCCCTCTGGGACAGGGTGTGTTGGATACTCTGTCCTTTCCCCCCTCTGGGACAGGGTGTGTTAAATACACTGTCCTTTCCCCTTCTGGGACAGGGTGTGTTAGATACACTGTCCTTTCCCCCCTCTGGGACAGGGTGTGTTAGATACACTGTCCTTTCCCCCTTCTGGGACAGGGTGTGTTAGATACTCTGTCCTTTCCCCCCTCTGGGACAGGGTGTGTTAGATACACTGTCCTTTCCCCCCTCTGGGACAGGGTGTGTTAGATACTCTGTCCTTTCCCCCCTGTGGGATAGGGTGTGTTAGATACACTGTCCTTTCCCCCCTCTGGGACAGGGTGTGTTAGATACTCTGTCCTTTCCCCCCTCTGGGACAGGGTGTGTTAGATACTCTGTCCTTTCCCCCCTCTGGGACAGGGTGTGTTAGATACTCTGTCCTTTCCCCCCTCTGGGACAGGGTGTGTTGGATACACTGTCCTTTCCCCTTCTGGGACAGGGTGTGTTAGATACACTGTCCTTTCCCCACTCTGGAACAGGGTGTGTTAGATACACTGTCCTTTCCCCTTCTGGGACAGGGTGTGTTAGATACTCTGTCCTTTCCCCCCTCTGGGACAGGGTGTGTTAGATACTCTGTCCTTTCCCCCCTCTGGGACAGGGTGTGTTAGATACACTGTCCTTTCCCCCCTCTGGGACAGGGTGTGTTGGATACTCTGTCCTTTCCCCCCTCTGGGACAGGGTTTGTTAGATACACTGTCCTTTCCCCTTCTGGGACAGGGTGTGTTAGATACACTGTCCTTTCCCCCCTGTGGGACAGGGTGTGTTAGATACACTGTCCTTTCCCCACTCTGGAACAGGGTGTGTTAGATACACTGTCCTTTCCCCTTCTGGGACAGGGTGTGTTAGATACACTTTCCTTTCCCCCCTCTGGGACAGGGTGTGTTAGATACACTGTCCTTTTCCCCCTCTGTGACAGGGTGTGTTAGATACTCTGTCCTTTCCCCCCTCTGGGACAGGGTGTGTTAGATACACTGTCCTTTCCCCCCTCTGGGACAGGGTGTGTTAGATACTCTGTCCTTTCCCCCCTCTGGGAGAGGGTGTGTTAGATACTCTGTCCTTTCCCCCCTCTGGGACAGGGTGTGTTAGATACTCTGTCCTTTCCCCCTCTGGGACAGGGTGTGTTAGATACTCTGTCCTTTCCCCTCTCTGGGACAGGGTGTGTTAGATACTCTGTCCTTTCCCCCCTCTGGGACAGGGTGTGTTAGATACTCTGTCCTTTCCCCCCTCTGGGACAGGGTGTGTTAGATACACTGTCCTTTCCCCCCTCTGGGACAGGGTGTGTTAGATACTCTGTCCTTTCCCCCCTCTGGGACAGGGTGTGTTAGATACTCTGTCCTTTCCCCCCTCTGGGACAGGGTGTGTTAGATACACTGTCCTTTCCCCCCTGTGGGACAGGGTGTGTTAGATACACTGTCCTTTCCCCCCTCTGGGACAGGGTGTGTTGGATACACTGTCCTTTCCCCCCTCTGGGACAGGGTGTGTTAGATACTCTGTCCTTTCCCCCCTGTGGGACAGGGTGTGTTAGATACTCTGTCCTTTCCCCCCTCTGGGACAGGGTGTGTTAGATACACTGTCCTTTCCCCCTCTGGGACAGGGTGTGTTAGATACTCTGTCCTTTCCCCCCTCTGGGACAGGGTGTGTTAGATACACTGTCCTTTCCCCCCTCTGGGACAGGGTGTGTTAGATACTCTGTCCTTTCCCCCCTCTGGGACAGGGTGTGTTAGATACTCTGTCCTTTCCCCCCTCTGGGACAGGGTGTGTTAGATACACTGTCCTTTCCCCCCTCTGGGACAGGGTGTGTTGGATACACTGTCCTTTCCCCCCTCTGGGACAGGGTGTGTTAGATACTCTGTCCTTTCCCCCCTCTGGGACAGGGTGTGTTAGATACTCTGTCCTTTCCCCCCTCTGGGACAGGGTGTGTTAGATACACTGTCCTTTCCCCCCTCTGGGACAGGGTGTGTTAGATACACCGTCCTTTCCCCCCTCTGGGACAGGGTGTGTTGGATACTCTGTCCTTTCCCCCCTCTGGGACAGGGTGTGTTGGATACTCTGTCCTTTCCCCCCTCTGGGACAGGGTGTGTTAGATACTCTGTCCTTTCCCCCCTCTGGGACAGGGTGTGTTGGATACTCTGTCCTTTCCCCCCTCTGGGACAGGGTGTGTTGGATACTCTGTCCTTTCCCCCCTCTGGGACAGGGTGTGTTAGATACTCTGTCCTTTCCCCCCTCTGGGACAGGGTGTGTTAGATACACTGTCCTTTCCCCCCTCTGGGACAGGGTGTGTTAGATACACTGTCCTTTCCCCCCTCTGGGACAGGGTGTGTTAGATACTCTGTCCTTTCCCCCCTCTGGGACAGGGTGTGTTGGATACACTGTCCTTTCCCCCCTCTGGGACAGGGTGTGTTGGATACTCTGTCCTTTCCCCCCTCTGGGACAGGGTGTGTTAGATACTCTGTCCTTTCCCCCCTCTGGGACAGGGTGTGTTAGATACTCTGTCCTTTCCCCCCTCTGGGACAGGGTGTGTTAGATACTCTGTCCTTTCCCCCCTCTGGGACAGGGTGTGTTAGATACTCTGTCCTTTCCCCTTCTGGGACAGGGTGTGTTAGATACACTGTCCTTTCCCCCCTCTGGGACAGGGTGTGTTAGATACACTGTCCTTTCCCCCCTCTGGGACAGGGTGTGTTAGATACTCTGTCCTTTCCCCCCTCTGGGACAGGGTGTGTTAGATACACTTTCCTTTCCCCCCTCTGGGACAGGGTGTGTTAGATACACTGTCCTTTCCCCTTCTGGGACAGGGTGTGTTAGATACACTGTCCTTTCCCCTTCTGGGACAGGGTGTGTTAGATACACTGTCCTTTCCCCACTCTGGAACAGGGTGTGTTAGATACACTGTCCTTTCCCCTTCTGGGACAGGGTGTGTTAGATACTCTGTCCTTTCCCCCCTCTGGGACAGGGTGTGTTAGATACACTTTCCTTTCCCCCCTCTGGGACAGGGTGTGTTAGATACTCTGTCCTTTCCCCCCTCTGGGACAGGGTGTGTTAGATACACTGTCCTTTCCCCTTCTGGGACAGGGTGTGTTAGATACTCTGTCCTTTCCCCCCTCTGGGACAGGGTGTGTTAGATACTCTGTCCTTTCCCCCCTGTGGGACAGGGTGTGTTAGATACACTGTCCTTTCCCCCCTCTGGGACAGGGTGTGTTGGATACACTGTCCTTTCCCCCCTCTGGGACAGGGTGTGTTAGATACTCTGTCCTTTCCCCCCTCTGGGACAGGGTGTGTTAGATACTCTGTCCTTTCCCCCCTCTGGGACAGGGTGTGTTAGATACACTTTCCTTTCCCCCCTCTGGGACAGGGTGTGTTAGATACACTGTCCTTTCCCCCCTCTGGGACAGGGTGTGTTAGATACACTGTCCTTTCCCCCCTCTGGGAGAGGGTGTGTTGGATACACTGTCCTTTCCCCCCTCTGGGACAGGGTGTGTTGGAAACACTGTCCTTTCCCCCCTCTGGGACAGGGTGTGTTGGAAACACTGTCCTTTCCCCACTCTGGGACAGGGTGTGTTAGATACACTTTCCTTTCCCCCCTCTGGGACAGGGTGTGTTAGATACACTGTCCTTTCCCCCCTCTGGGACAGGGTGTGTTAGATACACTGTCCTTTCCCCCCTCTGGGACAGGGTGTGTTCGATACACTGTCCTTTCCCCCCTCTGGGACAGGGTGTGTTAGATACACTGTCCTTTCCCCCCTCTGGGACAGGGTGTGTTAGATACTCTGTCCTTTCCCCCCTCTGGGACAGGGTGTGTTGGATACACTGTCCTTTCCCCCCTCTGGGACAGGGTGTGTTAGATACACTGTCCTTTCCCCCCTCTGGGACAGGGTGTGTTAGATACTCTGTCCTTTCCCCCCTCTGGGACAGGGTGTGTTGGATACACTGTCCTTTCCCCCCTCTGGGAGAGGGTGTGTTAGATACTCTGTCCTTTCCCCCCTCTGGGACAGGGTGTGTTAGATACACTGTCCTTTCCCCCCTCTGGGACAGGGTGTGTTGGAAACACTGTCCTTTCCCCCCTCTGGGACAGGGTGTGTTAGATACACTGTCCTTTCCCCCCTCTGGGACAGGGTGTGTTAGATACTCTGTCCTTTCCCCCCTCTGGGACAGGGTGTGTTGGATACTCTGTCCTTTCCCCCCTCTGGGACAGGGTGTGTTAGATACACTGTCCTTTCCCCCCTCTGGGACAGGGTGTGTTAGATACACTTTCCTTTCCCCCCTCTGGGACAGGGTGTGTTAGATACAATGTCCTTTCCCCTTCTGGGACAGGGTGTGTTGGATACTCTGTCCTTTCCCCCCTCTGGGACAGGGTGTGTTAGATACACTTTCCTTTCCCCCCTCTGGGACAGGGTGTGTTAGATACACTGTCCTTTCCCCCCTCTGGGACAGGGTGTGTTCGATACACTGTCCTTTCCCCCCTTCTGGGACAGGGTGTGTTGGATACACTGTCCTTTCCCCCCTTCTGGGACAGGGTGTGTTGGATACACTGTCCTTTCCCCCCTCTGGGACAGGGTGTGTTCGATACTCTGTCCTTTCCCCCCTGTGGGACAGGGTGTGTTAGATACTCTGTCCTTTCCCCCCTCTGGGACAGGGTGTGTTAGATACTCTGTCCTTTCCCCCCTCTGGGACAGGGTGTGTTGGATACACTGTCCTTTCCCCCCTCTGGGACAGGGTGTGTGAGATACACTGTCCTTTCCCCCCTCTGGGACAGGGTGTGTGAGATACACTGTCCTTTCCCCCCGCTGGGAGAGGGTGTGTTGGATACTCTGTCCTTTCCCCGCTGTGGGACAGGGTGTGTTGGATACACAGTCCTTTCCCCCTCTGGGACAGGGTGTGTTGGATACACTGTCCTTTCCCCTCTCTGGGACAGGGTGTGTTAGATACTCTGTCCTTTCCCCCCTGTGGGACAGGGTGTGTTGGATACACTGTCCTTTGCCCCCTCTGGGACAGGGTGTGTTAGATACACCGTCCTTTCCCCCCTCTGGGACAGGGTGTGTGAGATACACTGTCCTTTCCCCCCGCTGGGAGAGGGTGTGTTGGATACTCTGTCCTTTCCCCGCTGTGGGACAGGGTGTGTTGGATACACAGTCCTTTCCCCCTCTGGGACAGGGTGTGTTGGATACACTGTCCTTTCCCCCCTCTGGGACAGGGTGTGGTGGATACACTGTCCTTTCCCCTCTCTGGGACAGGGTGTGTTAGATACTCTGTCCTTTCCCCCCTCTGTGACAGGGTGTGTTAGATACACTGTCCTTTCCCCTTCTGGGTCAGGGTGTGTTAGATACTCTGTCCTTTCCCCCTCTGGGACAGGGTGTGTTAGATACTCTGTCCTTTCCCCCCTCTGGGACAGGGTGTGTTGGATACACTGTCCTTTCCCCTTCTGGGTCAGGGTGTGTTAGATACTCTGTCCTTTCCCCCCTCTGGGACAGGGTGTGTTGGATACACTGTCCTTTCCCCCCTCTGGGACAGGGTGTGTTAGATACACTGTCCTTTCCCCCCTCTGGGACAGGGTGTGTTAGATACTCTGTCCTTTCCCCCCTCTGTGACAGGGTGTGTTAGATACACTGTCCTTTCCCCTTCTGGGTCAGGGTGTGTTAGATACTCTGTCCTTTCCCCCTCTGGGACAGGGTGTGTTAGATACTCTGTCCTTTCCCCCCTCTGGGACAGGGTGTGTTAGATACTCTGTCCTTTCCCCCCTCTGGGACAGGGTGTGTTAGATACACTGTCCTTTGCCCCCTCTGGGACAGGGTGTGTTAGATACACCGTCCTTTCCCCCCTCTGGGACAGGGTGTGTGAGATACACTGTCCTTTCCCCCCGCTGGGAGAGGGTGTGTTGGATACTCTGTCCTTTCCCCGCTGTGGGACAGGGTGTGTTGGATACACAGTCCTTTCCCCCTCTGGGACAGGGTGTGTTGGATACACTGTCCTTTCCCCCCTCTGGGACAGGGTGTGTTGGATACACTGTCCTTTCCCCTCTCTGGGACAGGGTGTGTTAGATACTCTGTCCTTTCCCCCCTCTGGGACAGGGTGTGTTAGATACACTGTCCTTTCCCCTTCTGGGTCAGGGTGTGTTAGATACTCTGTCCTTTCCCCCCTCTGGGACAGGGTGTGTTAGATACACTGTCCTTTCCCCCCTCTGGGACAGGGTGTGTTAGATACTCTGTCCTTTCCCCCCTCTGGGACAGGGTGTGTTAGATACTCTGTCCTTTCCCCCCTCTGTGACAGGGTGTGTTAGATACTCTGTCCTTTCCCCCCTCTGGGACAGGGTGTGTTAGATACTCTGTCCTTTCTCCCCTCTGGGACAGGGTGTGTTAGATACTCTGTCCTTTCCCCCCTCTGGGACAGGGTGTGTTAGATACACTGTCCTTTCCCCCCTCTGGGACAGGGTGTGTTAGATACACTGTCCTTTCCCCCCTCTGGGACAGGGTGTGTTAGATACTCTGTCCTTTCCCCCCTCTGGGACAGGGTGTGTTAGATACTCTGTCCTTTCCCCCCTCTGTGACAGGGTGTGTTAGATACTCTGTCCTTTCCCCCCTCTGGGACAGGGTGTGTTGGATACACAGTCCTTTCCCCCTCTGGGACAGGGTGTGTTGGATACACTGTCCTTTCCCCCCTCTGGGACAGGGTGTGTTGGATACACTGTCCTTTCCCCTCTCTGTGACAGGGTGTGTTAGATACTCTGTCCTTTCCCCCCTCTGGGACAGGGTGTGTTGGATACACAGTCCTTTCCCCCTCTGGGACAGGGTGTGTTGGATACACTGTCCTTTCCCCCCTCTGGGACAGGGTGTGTTGGATACACTGTCCTTTCCCCTCTCTGGGACAGGGTGTGTTAGATACTCTGTCCTTTCCCCCCTCTGGGACAGGGTGTGTTGGATACACTGTCCTTTCCCCTCTCTGGGACAGGGTGTGTTAGATACTCTGTCCTTTCCCCCCTCTGTGACAGGGTGTGTTAGATACACTGTCCTTTCCCCTTCTGGGTCAGGGTGTGTTAGATACTCTGTCCTTTCCCCCCTCTGGGACAGGGTGTGTTAGATACACTGTCCTTTCCCCTTCTGGGACAGGGTGTGTTAGATACACTGTCCTTTCCCCCCTCTGGGACAGGGTGTGTTAGATACACTGTCCTTTCCCCCTCTGGGACAGGGTGTGTTAGATACACTGTCCTTTCCCCCCTCTGGGACAGGGTGTGTTAGATACTCTGTCCTTTCCCCCCTCTGGGACAGGGTGTGTTAGATACACTGTCCTTTCCCCCCTGTGGGACAGGGTGTGTTAGATACTCTGTCCTTTCCCCCCTCTGTGACAGGGTGTGTTAGATACTCTGTCCTTTCCCCCCTCTGGGACAGGGTGTGTTAGATACACTGTCCTTTCCCCCCTCTGGGACAGGGTGTGTTAGATACTCTGTCCTTTCCCCCCTCTGGGACAGGGTGTGTTAGATACACTGTCCTTTCCCCTTCTGGGACAGGGTGTGTTAGATACTCTGTCCTTTCCCCACTCTGGGACAGGGTGTGTTAGATACACTGTCCTTTCCCCTTCTGGGACAGGGTGTGTTAGATACTCTGTCCTTTCCCCCCTCTGGGACAGGGTGTGTTAGATACTCTGTCCTTTCCCCCTTCTGGGACAGGGTGTGTTAGATACACTGTCCTTTCCCCTTCTGGGACAGGGTGTGTTAGATACACTGTCCTTTCCCCCCTCTGGGACAGGGTGTGTTAGATACTCTGTCCTTTCCCCCTTCTGGGACAGGGTGTGTTAGATACACTGTCCTTTCCCCTTCTGGGACAGGGTGTGTTAGATACACTGTCCTTTCCCCCCTCTGGGACAGGGTGTGTTAGATACTCTGTCCTTTCCCCCCTGTGGGACAAGGTGTGTTGGATACACTGTCCTTTCCCCCCTCTGGGACAGGGTGTGTTAGATACACTGTCCTTTCCCCCCTCTGGGACAGGGTGTGTTAGATACACTGTCCTTTCCCCTTCTGGGACAGGGTGTGTTAGATACTCTGTCCTTTCCCCACTCTGGGACAGGGTGTGTTAGATACACTGTCCTTTCCCCTTCTGGGACAGGGTGTGTTAGATACTCTGTCCTTTCCCCTTCTGGGACAGGGTGTGTTAGATACTCTGTCCTTTCCCCACTCTGGGACAGGGTGTGTTAGATACACTGTCCTTTCCCCTTCTGGGACAGGGTGTGTTAGATACTCTGTCCTTTCCCCCTTCTGGGACAGGGTGTGTTAGATACTCTGTCCTTTCCCCTTCTGGGACAGGGTGTGTTAGATACTCTGTCCTTTCCCCACTCTGGGACAGGGTGTGTTAGATACACTGTCCTTTCCCCTTCTGGGACAGGGTGTGTTAGATACTCTGTCCTTTCCCCCTTCTGGGACAGGGTGTGTTAGATACTCTGTCCTTTCCCCCTTCTGGGACAGGGTGTGTTAGATACACTGTCCTTTCCCCTTCTGGGACAGGGTGTGTTAGATACTCTGTCCTTTTCCCCCTCTGGGACAGGGTGTGTTAGATACTCTGTCCTTTCCCCCCTCTGGGACAGGGTGTGTTAGATACACTGTCCTTTCCCCCCTCTGTGACAGGGTGTGTTAGATACTCTGTCCTTTCCCCCCTCTGGGACAGGGTGTGTTAGATACTCTGTCCTTTCCCCCTTCTGGGACAGGGTGTGTTAGATACACTGTCCTTTCCCCTTCTGGGAGAGGGTGTGTTAGATACTCTGTCCTTTCCCCCTCTGGGACAGGGTGTGTTAGATACTCTGTCCTTTCCCCCCTCTGGGACAGGGTGTGTTAGATACACTGTCCTTTCCCCCTCTGGGACAGGGTGTGTTAGATACTCTGTCCTTTCCCCCCTCTGGGACAGGGTGTGTTAGATACACTGTCCTTTCCCCCCTCTGGGACAGGGTGTGTTGGATACACTGTCCTTTCCCCCCTCTGGGACAGGGTGTGTTAGATACTCTGTCCTTTCCCCCCTCTGGGACAGGGTGTGTTCGATACTCTGTCCTTTCCCCCCTCTGGGACAGGGTGTGTTGGATACACTGTCCATTCCCCCCTCTGGGACAGGGTGTGTTAGATACTCTGTCCTTTCCCCCCTGTGGGACAGGGTGTGTTAGATACACTGTCCTTTCCCCCCTCTGGGACAGGGTGTGTTAGATACTCTGTCCTTTCCCCCCTCTGGGACAGGGTGTGTTCGATACTCTGTCCTTTTCCCCTTCTGGGACAGGGTGTGTTGGATACACTGTCCATTCCCCCCTCTGGGACAGGGTGTGTTAGATACTCTGTCCTTTCCCCCCTCTGGGACAGGGTGTGTTAGATACTCTGTCCTTTCCCCTTCTGGGACAGGGTGTGTTGGATACACTGTCCATTCCCCCCTCTGGGACAGGGTGTGTTAGATACACTGTCCTTTCCCCCCTCTGGGACAGGGTGTGTTAGATACTCTGTCCTTTCCCCCCTCTGGGACAGGGTGTGTTCGATACTCTGTCCTTTTCCCCTTCTGGGACAGGGTGTGTTGGATACACTGTCCATTCCCCCCTCTGGGACAGGGTGTGTTAGATACTCTGTCCTTTCCCCCCTCTGGGACAGGGTGTGTTAGATACTCTGTCCTTTCCCCCCTCTGGGACAGGGTGTGTTAGATACTCTGTCCTTTCCCCTTCTGGGACAGGGTGTGTTGGATACACTGTCCTTTCCCCCCTCTGGGACAGGGTGTGTTAGATACTCTGTCCTTTCCCCCCTCTGGGACAGGGTGTGTTAGATACTCTGTCCTTTCCCCCCTTCTGGGACAGGGTGTGTTAGATACTCTGTCTTTTCCCCCCTCTGGGACAGGGTGTGTTAGATACACTGTCCTTTTCCCCCTCTGGGACAGGGTGTGTTAGATACTCTGTCCTTTCCCCCCTCTGGGACAGGGTGTGTTGGATACACTGTCCATTCCCCCCTCTGGGACAGGGTGTGTTAGATACTCTGTCCTTTCCCCCCTCTGGGACAGGGTGTGTTAGATACTCTGTCCTTTCCCCCCTCTGTGACAGGGTGTGTTAGATACTCTGTCCTTTCCCCCCTCTGGGACAGGGTGTGTTAGATACTCTGTCCTTTCCCCTTCTGGGACAGGGTGTGTTAGATACTCTGTCCTTTCCCCCTCTGGGACAGGGTGTGTTCGATACTCTGTCCTTTCCCCCCTCTGGGACAGGCTGTGTTCGATACTCTGTCCTTTTCCCCTTCTGGGACAGGGTGTGTTGGATACTCTGTCCTTTCCCCTTCTGGGACAGGGTGTGTTAGATACACTGTCCTTTCCCCTTCTGGGACAGGGTGTGTTAGATACACTGTCCTTTCCCCCCTCTGGGACAGGGTGTGTTCGATACTCTGTCCTTTTCCCCTTCTGGGACAGGGTGTGTTAGATACTCTGTCCTTTCCCCCCTCTGGGACAGGGTGTGTTCGATACTCTGTCCTTTTCCCCTTCTGGGACAGGGTGTGTTAGATACACTGTCCTTTCCCCCCTGTGGGACAGGGTGTGTTAGATACACTGTCCTTTCCCCCCTCTGGGACAGGGTGTGTTAGATACTCTGTCCTTTCCCCCCTGTGGGACAGGGTGTGTTAGATACTCTGTCCTTTCCCCCCTCTGGGACAGGGTGTGTTAGATACTCTGTCCTTTCCCCCCTCTGGGACAGGGTGTGTTAGATACACTGTCCTTTCCCCCTCTGGGACAGGGTGTGTTAGATACTCTGTCCTTTCCCCCCTCTGGGACAGGGTGTGTTAGATACACTGTCCTTTCCCCCCTCTGGGACAGGGTGTGTTGGATACACTGTCCTTTCCCCCCTCTGGGACAGGGTGTGTTAGATACTCTGTCCTTTCCCCCCTCTGGGACAGGGTGTGTTCGATACTCTGTCCTTTCCCCCCTCTGGGACAGGGTGTGTTGGATACACTGTCCATTCCCCCCTCTGGGACAGGGTGTGTTAGATACTCTGTCCTTTCCCCCCTGTGGGACAGGGTGTGTTAGATACACTGTCCTTTCCCCCCTCTGGGACAGGGTGTGTTAGATACTCTGTCCTTTCCCCCCTCTGGGACAGGGTGTGTTCGATACTCTGTCCTTTTCCCCTTCTGGGACAGGGTGTGTTGGATACACTGTCCATTCCCCCCTCTGGGACAGGGTGTGTTAGATACTCTGTCCTTTCCCCCCTCTGGGACAGGGTGTGTTAGATACTCTGTCCTTTCCCCTTCTGGGACAGGGTGTGTTGGATACACTGTCCATTCCCCCCTCTGGGACAGGGTGTGTTAGATACACTGTCCTTTCCCCCCTCTGGGACAGGGTGTGTTAGATACTCTGTCCTTTCCCCCCTCTGGGACAGGGTGTGTTCGATACTCTGTCCTTTTCCCCTTCTGGGACAGGGTGTGTTGGATACACTGTCCATTCCCCCCTCTGGGACAGGGTGTGTTAGATACTCTGTCCTTTCCCCCCTCTGGGACAGGGTGTGTTAGATACTCTGTCCTTTCCCCCCTCTGGGACAGGGTGTGTTAGATACTCTGTCCTTTCCCCTTCTGGGACAGGGTGTGTTGGATACACTGTCCTTTCCCCCCTCTGGGACAGGGTGTGTTAGATACTCTGTCCTTTCCCCCCTCTGGGACAGGGTGTGTTAGATACTCTGTCCTTTCCCCCCTTCTGGGACAGGGTGTGTTAGATACACTGTCCTTTTCCCCCTCTGGGACAGGGTGTGTTAGATACTCTGTCCTTTCCCCCCTCTGGGACAGGGTGTGTTGGATACACTGTCCATTCCCCCCTCTGGGACAGGGTGTGTTAGATACTCTGTCCTTTCCCCCCTCTGGGACAGGGTGTGTTAGATACTCTGTCCTTTCCCCCCTCTGTGACAGGGTGTGTTAGATACTCTGTCCTTTCCCCCCTCTGGGACAGGGTGTGTTAGATACTCTGTCCTTTCCCCTTCTGGGACAGGGTGTGTTAGATACTCTGTCCTTTCCCCCTCTGGGACAGGGTGTGTTCGATACTCTGTCCTTTCCCCCCTCTGGGACAGGCTGTGTTCGATACTCTGTCCTTTTCCCCTTCTGGGACAGGGTGTGTTGGATACTCTGTCCTTTCCCCTTCTGGGACAGGGTGTGTTAGATACACTGTCCTTTCCCCTTCTGGGACAGGGTGTGTTAGATACACTGTCCTTTCCCCCCTCTGGGACAGGGTGTGTTCGATACTCTGTCCTTTTCCCCTTCTGGGACAGGGTGTGTTAGATACTCTGTCCTTTCCCCCCTCTGGGACAGGGTGTGTTCGATACTCTGTCCTTTTCCCCTTCTGGGACAGGGTGTGTTAGATACACTGTCCTTTCCCCCCTGTGGGACAGGGTGTGTTAGATACACTGTCCTTTCCCCCCTCTGGGACAGGGTGTGTTAGATACTCTGTCCTTTCCCCCCTGTGGGACAGGGTGTGTTAGATACTCTGTCCTTTCCCCCCTCTGGGACAGGGTGTGTTAGATACTCTGTCCTTTCCCCCCTGTGGGACAGGGTGTGTTAGATACTCTGTCCTTTCCCCCCTCTGGGACAGGGTGTGTTAGATACTCTGTCCTTTCCCCCCTCTGGGACAGGGTGTGTTAGATACTCTGTCCTTTCCCCCCTCTGGGACAGGGTGTGTTAGATACTCTGTCCTTTCCCCTTCTGGGACAGGGTGTGTTAGATACTCTGTCCTTTCCCCCCTCTGGGACAGGGTGTGTTAGATACTCTGTCCTTTCCCCTTCTGGGACAGGGTGTGTTGGATACACTGTCCATTCCCCCCTCTGGGACAGGGTGTGTTAGATACACTGTCCTTTCCCCCCTCTGGGACAGGGTGTGTTAGATACTCTGTCCTTTCCCCCCTCTGGGACAGGGTGTGTTCGATACTCTGTCCTTTTCCCCTTCTGGGACAGGGTGTGTTGGATACACTGTCCATTCCCCCCTCTGGGACAGGGTGTGTTAGATACTCTGTCCTTTCCCCCCTCTGGGACAGGGTGTGTTAGATACTCTGTCCTTTCCCCCCTCTGGGACAGGGTTTGTTAGATACTCTGTCCTTTCCCCTTCTGGGACAGGGTGTGTTGGATACACTGTCCTTTCCCCCCTCTGGGACAGGGTGTGTTAGATACTCTGTCCTTTCCCCCCTCTGGGACAGGGTGTGTTAGATACTCTGTCCTTTCCCCCCTTCTGGGACAGGGTGTGTTAGATACACTGTCCTTTTCCCCCTCTGGGACAGGGTGTGTTAGATACTCTGTCCTTTCCCCCCTCTGGGACAGGGTGTGTTGGATACACTGTCCATTCCCCCCTCTGGGACAGGGTGTGTTAGATACTCTGTCCTTTCCCCCCTCTGGGACAGGGTGTGTTAGATACTCTGTCCTTTCCCCCCTCTGTGACAGGGTGTGTTAGATACTCTGTCCTTTCCCCCCTCTGGGACAGGGTGTGTTAGATACTCTGTCCTTTCCCCTTCTGGGACAGGGTGTGTTAGATACTCTGTCCTTTCCCCCTCTGGGACAGGGTGTGTTCGATACTCTGTCCTTTCCCCCCTCTGGGACAGGCTGTGTTCGATACTCTGTCCTTTTCCCCTTCTGGGACAGGGTGTGTTGGATACTCTGTCCTTTCCCCTTCTGGGACAGGGTGTGTTAGATACACTGTCCTTTCCCCTTCTGGGACAGGGTGTGTTAGATACACTGTCCTTTCCCCCCTCTGGGACAGGGTGTGTTCGATACTCTGTCCTTTTCCCCTTCTGGGACAGGGTGTGTTAGATACTCTGTCCTTTCCCCCCTCTGGGACAGGGTGTGTTCGATACTCTGTCCTTTTCCCCTTCTGGGACAGGGTGTGTTAGATACACTGTCCTTTCCCCCCTGTGGGACAGGGTGTGTTAGATACACTGTCCTTTCCCCCCTCTGGGACAGGGTGTGTTAGATACTCTGTCCTTTCCCCCCTGTGGGACAGGGTGTGTTAGATACTCTGTCCTTTCCCCCCTCTGGGACAGGGTGTGTTAGATACTCTGTCCTTTCCCCCCTGTGGGACAGGGTGTGTTAGATACTCTGTCCTTTCCCCCCTCTGGGACAGGGTGTGTTAGATACTCTG
Organism: Heterodontus francisci; assembly: GCF_036365525.1. Taxonomy (NCBI): domain Eukaryota; kingdom Metazoa; phylum Chordata; class Chondrichthyes; order Heterodontiformes; family Heterodontidae; genus Heterodontus; species Heterodontus francisci. The sequence continues at coordinate 278,561 of NW_027140960.1, forward strand.
TCCTTTCCCCCCTCTGGGACAGGGTGTGTTGGATACACTGTCCTTTCCCCCCTCTGGGACAGGGTGTGTTGGATACTCTGTCCTTTCCCCCCTCTGGGACAGGGTGTGTTAGATACACTGTCCTTTCCCCCCTCTGGGACAGGGTGTGTTGGATACTCTGTCCTTTCCCCCCTCTGGGACAGGGTGTGTTAGATACTCTGTCCTTTCCCCCCTCTGGGACAGGGTGTGTTGGATACTCTGTCCTTTCCCCCCTCTGGGACAGGGTGTGTTAGATACTCTGTCCTTTCCCCCCTCTGGGACAGGGTGTGTTGGATACTCTGTCCTTTCCCCCTCTGGGACAGGGTGTGTTGGATACTCTGTCCTTTCCCCCCTCTGGGACAGGGTGTGTTAGATACACTGTCCTTTCCCCCTCTGGGACAGGGTGTGTTGGATACTCTGTCCTTTCCCCCCTCTGGGACAGGGTGTGTTAGATACACTGTCCTTTCCCCCCTCTGGGACAGGGTGTGTTAGATACACTGTCCTTTCCCCCTCTGGGACAGGGTGTGTTGGATACACTGTCCTTTCCCCTTCTGGGACAGGGTGTGTTAGATACACTGTCCTTTCCCCCCTGTGGGACAGGGTGTGTTAGATACTCTGTCCTTTCCCCCCTGTGGGACAGGGTGTGTTAGATACACTGTCCTTTCCCCCCTGTGGGACAGGGTGTGTTAGATACACTGTCCTTTCCCCCCTCTGGGACAGGGTGTGTTAGATACACTGTCCTTTCCCCCCTGTGGGACAGGGTGTGTTAGATACACTGTCCTTTCCCCCCTGTGGGACAGGGTGTGTTAGATACTCTGTCCTTTCCCCTTCTGGGACAGGGTGTGTTAGATACACTGTGCTTTCCCCCCTGTGGGACAGGGTGTGTTTGATACACTGTCCTTTCCCCCTTCTGGGACAGGGTGTGTTGGATACTCTGTCCTTTCCCCCCTCTGGGACAGGGTGTGTTAGATACTCTGTCCTTTCCCCTTCTGGGACAGGGTGTGTTAGATACACTGTCCTTTCCCCCCTGTGGGACAGGGTGTGTTAGATACTCTGTCCTTTCCCCTTCTGGGACAGGGTGTGTTAGATACACTGTCCTTTCCCCCCTGTGGGACAGGGTGTGTTTGATACACTGTCCTTTCCCCCTTCTGGGACAGGGTGTGTTGGATACTCTGTCCTTTCCCCCCTCTGGGACAGGGTGTGTTGGATACACTGTCCTTTCCCCCCTCTGGGACAGGGTGTGTTTGATACACTGTCCTTTCCCCCTTCTGGGACAGGGTGTGTTAGATACTCTGTCCTTTCCCCCCTCTGGGACAGGGTGTGTTGGATACACTGTCCTTTCCCCCCTCTGGGACAGGGTGTGTTTGATACACTGTCCTTTCCCCCTTCTGGGACAGGGTGTGTTAGATACTCTGTCCTTTCCCCCCTCTGGGACAGGGTGTGTTGGATACACTGTCCTTTCCCCCCTCTGGGACAGGGTGTGTTTGATACACTGTCCTTTCCCCCTTCTGGGACAGGGTGTGTTAGATACTCTGTCCTTTCCCCCTCTGGGACAGGGTGTGTTGGATAATCTGTCCTTTCCCCCCTCTGGGACAGGGTGTGTTAGATACACTGTCCTTTCCCCCTCTGGGACAGGGTGTGTTGGATACTCTGTCCTTTCCCCCCTCTGGGACAGGGTGTGTTGGATACACTGTCCTTTCCCCTTCTGGGACAGGGTGTGTTAGATACACTGTCCTTTCCCCCCTGTGGGACAGGGTGTGTTAGATACTCTGTCCTTTCCCCCCTGTGGGACAGGGTGTGTTAGATACACTGTCCTTTCCCCCCTGTGGGACAGGGTGTGTTAGATACACTGTCCTTTCCCCCCTCTGGGACAGGGTGTGTTAGATACACTGTCCTTTCCCCCCTGTGGGACAGGGTGTGTTAGATACACTGTCCTTTCCCCCCTGTGGGACAGGGTGTGTTAGATACTCTGTCCTTTCCCCTTCTGGGACAGGGTGTGTTAGATACACTGTCCTTTCCCCCCTGTGGGACAGGGTGTGTTAGATACTCTGTCCTTTCCCCTTCTGGGACAGGGTGTGTTAGATACACTGTCCTTTCCCCCCTGTGGGACAGGGTGTGTTAGATACTCTGTCCTTTCCCCTTCTGGGACAGGGTGTGTTAGATACTCTGTCCTTTCCCCCCTCTGGGACAGGGTGTGTTAGATACACTGTCCTTTCCCCCCTGTGGGACAGGGTGTGTTAGATACACTGTCCTTTCCCCCCTGTGGGACAGGGTGTGTTAGATACTCTGTCCTTTCCCCTTCTGGGACAGGGTGTGTTAGATACACTGTCCTTTCCCCCCTGTGGGACAGGGTGTGTTAGATACTCTGTCCTTTCCCCTTCTGGGACAGGGTGTGTTAGATACACTGTCCTTTCCCCCTTCTGGGACAGGGTGTGTTGGATACTCTGTCCTTTCCCCCCTCTGGGACAGGGTGTGTTAGATACACTGTCCTTTCCCCCCTCTGGGACAGGGTGTGTTAGATACTCTGTCCTTTCCCCCCTCTGGGACAGGGTGTGTTAGATACACTGTCCTTTCCCCCCTGTGGGACAGGGTGTGTTAGATACTCTGTCCTTTCCCCTTCTGGGACAGGGTGTGTTAGATACTCTGTCCTTTCCCCCCTCTGGGACAGGGTGTGTTAGATACTCTGTCCTTTCCCCCCTCTGGGACAGGGTGTGTTAGATACACTGTCCTTTCCCCCTTCTGGGACAGGGTGTGTTGGATACTCTGTCCTTTCCCCCCTCTGGGACAGGGTGTGTTAGATACACTGTCCTTTCCCCCCTCTGGGACAGGGTGTGTTAGATACTCTGTCCTTTCCCCCCTGTGGGACAGGGTGTGTTAGATACACTGTCCTTTCCCCCCTCTGGGACAGGGTGTGTTAGATACACTGTCCTTTCCCCTTCTGGGACAGGGTGTGTTAGATACTCTGTCCTTTCCCCCCTCTGGGACAGGGTGTGTTAGATACACTGTCCTTTCCCCCCTCTGGGACAGGGTGTGTTAGATACACTGTCCTTTCCCCCCTGTGGGACAGGGTGTGTTTGATACACTGTCCTTTCCCCCTTCTGGGACAGGGTGTGTTAGATACACTGTCCTTTCCCCTTCTGGGACAGGGTGTGTTAGATACACTGTCCTTTCCCCCCTCTGGGACAGGGTGTGTGAGATACTCTGTCCTTTCCCCCCTGTGGGACAGGGTGTGTTAGATACACTGTCCTTTCCCCCCTCTGGGACAGGGTGTGTTAGATACTCTGTCCTTTCCCCCCTCTGGGACAGGGTGTGTTAGATACTCTGTCCTTTCCCCCCTGTGGGACAGGGTGTGTTAGATACTCTGTCCTTTCCCCCCTCTGGGACAGGGTGTGTTGGATACACTGTCCTTTCCCCCCTGTGGGACAGGGTGTGTTAGATACACTGTCCTTTCCCCCCTCTGGGACAGGGTGTGTTAGATACTCTGTCCTTTCCCCTCTCTGGGAGAGGGTGTGTTAGATACTCTGTCCTTTCCCCCCTCTGGGACAGGGTGTGTTAGATACTCTGTCCTTTCCCCCCTGTGGGACAGGGTGTGTTAGATACTCTGTCCTTTCCCCCCTCTGGGACAGGGTGTGTTAGATACACTGTCCTTTCCCCCCTCTGGGACAGGGTGTGTTAGATACACTGTCCTTTCCCCCCTGTGGGACAGGGTGTGTTTGATACACTGTCCTTTCCCCCCTGTGGGACAGGGTGTGTTAGATACTCTGTCCTTTCCCCCCTCTGGGACAGGGTGTGTTAGATACTCTGTCCTTTCCCCCCTGTGGGACAGGGTGTGTTAGATACACTTTCCTTTCCCCTTCTGGGACAGGGTGTGTTAGATACACTGTCCTTTCCCCCCTCTGGGACAGGGTGTGTTAGATACACTGTCCTTTCCCCCCTGTGGGACAGGGTGTGTTAGATACTCTGTCCTTTCCCCCCTGTGGGACAGGGTGTGTTAGATACACTTTCCTTTCCCCTTCTGGGACAGGGTGTGTTAGATACTCTGTCCTTTCCCCTTCTGGGACAGGGTGTGTTAGATACACTGTCCTTTCCCCCCGCTGGGACAGGGTGTGTTAGATACACTGTCCTTTCCCCCCTCTGGGACAGGGTGTGTTCGATACTCTGTCCTTTTCCCCTTCTGGGACAGGGTGTGTTAGATACACTGTCCTTTCCCCCCTCTAGGACAGGGTGTGTTAGATACTCTGTCCTTTCCCCCCTCTGGGACAGGGTGTGTTAGATACACTGTCCTTTCCCCCCTCTAGGACAGGGTGTGTTAGATACTCTGTCCTTTCCCCCCTCTGGGACAGGGTGTGTTAGATACACTGTCCTTTCCCCCTCTGGGACAGGGTGTGTTAGATACTCTGTCCTTTCCCCCCTCTGGGACAGGGTGTGTTAGATACACTTTCCTTTCCCCTTCTGGGACAGGGTGTGTTAGATACTCTGTCCTTTCCCCCCTCTAGGACAGGGTGTGTTAGATACTCTGTCCTTTCCCCCCTCTGGGACAGGGTGTGTTGGATACTCTGTCCTTTCCCCCCTCTAGGACAGGGTGTGTTAGATACACTGTCCTTTCCCCCCTCTGGGACAGGGTGTGTTAGATACTCTGTCCTTTCCCCCCTCTGGGACAGGGTGTGTTAGATACTCTGTCCTTTCCCCCCTCTGGGACAGGGTGTGTTAGATACACTGTCCTTTCCCACCTCTGGGACAGGGTGTGTTAGATACTCTGTCCTTTCCCCCCTCTGGGACAGGGTGTGTTAGATACACTGTCCTTTCCCCCCTCTGGGACAGGGTGTGTTAGATACACTGTCCTTTCCCCCCTGTGGGACAGGGTGTGTTTGATACACTGTCCTTTCCCCCTTCTGGGACAGGGTGTGTTAGATACACTGTCCTTTCCCCTTCTGGGACAGGGTGTGTTAGATACACTGTCCTTTCCCCCCTCTGGGACAGGGTGTGTGAGATACTCTGTCCTTTCCCCCCTGTGGGACAGGGTGTGTTAGATACACTGTCCTTTCCCCCCTCTGGGACAGGGTGTGTTAGATACTCTGTCCTTTCCCCCCTCTGGGACAGGGTGTGTTAGATACTCTGTCCTTTCCCCCCTGTGGGACAGGGTGTGTTAGATACTCTGTCCTTTCCCCCCTCTGGGACAGGGTGTGTTGGATACACTGTCCTTTCCCCCCTGTGGGACAGGGTGTGTTAGATACACTGTCCTTTCCCCCCTCTGGGACAGGGTGTGTTAGATACTCTGTCCTTTCCCCTCTCTGGGAGAGGGTGTGTTAGATACTCTGTCCTTTCCCCCCTCTGGGACAGGGTGTGTTAGATACTCTGTCCTTTCCCCCCTGTGGGACAGGGTGTGTTAGATACTCTGTCCTTTCCCCCCTCTGGGACAGGGTGTGTTAGATACACTGTCCTTTCCCCCCTCTGGGACAGGGTGTGTTAGATACACTGTCCTTTCCCCCCTGTGGGACAGGGTGTGTTTGATACACTGTCCTTTCCCCCCTGTGGGACAGGGTGTGTTAGATACTCTGTCCTTTCCCCCCTCTGGGACAGGGTGTGTTAGATACTCTGTCCTTTCCCCCCTGTGGGACAGGGTGTGTTAGATACACTTTCCTTTCCCCTTCTGGGACAGGGTGTGTTAGATACACTGTCCTTTCCCCCCTCTGGGACAGGGTGTGTTAGATACACTGTCCTTTCCCCCCTGTGGGACAGGGTGTGTTAGATACTCTGTCCTTTCCCCCCTGTGGGACAGGGTGTGTTAGATACACTTTCCTTTCCCCTTCTGGGACAGGGTGTGTTAGATACTCTGTCCTTTCCCCTTCTGGGACAGGGTGTGTTAGATACACTGTCCTTTCCCCCCGCTGGGACAGGGTGTGTTAGATACACTGTCCTTTCCCCCCTCTGGGACAGGGTGTGTTCGATACTCTGTCCTTTTCCCCTTCTGGGACAGGGTGTGTTAGATACACTGTCCTTTCCCCCCTCTAGGACAGGGTGTGTTAGATACTCTGTCCTTTCCCCCCTCTGGGACAGGGTGTGTTAGATACACTGTCCTTTCCCCCCTCTAGGACAGGGTGTGTTAGATACTCTGTCCTTTCCCCCCTCTGGGACAGGGTGTGTTAGATACACTGTCCTTTCCCCCTCTGGGACAGGGTGTGTTAGATACTCTGTCCTTTCCCCCCTCTGGGACAGGGTGTGTTAGATACACTTTCCTTTCCCCTTCTGGGACAGGGTGTGTTAGATACTCTGTCCTTTCCCCCCTCTAGGACAGGGTGTGTTAGATACTCTGTCCTTTCCCCCCTCTGGGACAGGGTGTGTTGGATACTCTGTCCTTTCCCCCCTCTAGGACAGGGTGTGTTAGATACACTGTCCTTTCCCCCCTCTGGGACAGGGTGTGTTAGATACTCTGTCCTTTCCCCCCTCTGGGACAGGGTGTGTTAGATACTCTGTCCTTTCCCCCCTCTGGGACAGGGTGTGTTAGATACACTGTCCTTTCCCACCTCTGGGACAGGGTGTGTTAGATACTCTGTCCTTTCCCCCCTCTGGGACAGGGTGTGTTAGATACTCTGTCCTTTCCCCCCTCTGGGACAGGGTGTGTTAGATACTCTGTCCTTTCCCCCCTCTGGGACAGGGTGTGTTAGATACTCTGTCCTTTCCCCCCTCTGGGACAGGGTGTGTTAGATACACTGTCCTTTCCCCCCTCTGGGACAGGGTGTGTTAGATACTCTGTCCTTTCCCCCCTCTGGGAGAGGGTGTGTTAGATACACTGTCCTTTCCCCCCTCTGGGACAGGGTGTGTTGGATACTCTGTCCTTTCCCCTTCTGGGACAGGGTATGTTAGATACACTGTCCTTTCCCCCCTCTGGGACAGGGTATGTTAGATACACTGTCCTTTCCCCCCTCTGGGACAGGGTGTGTTAGATACTCTGTCCTTTCCCCCCTCTGGGACAGGGTGTGTTAGATACACTGTCCTTTCCCCCCTCTGGGACAGGGTGTGTTAGATACTCTGTCCTTTCCCCTTCTGGGACAGGGTGTGTTAGATACACTGTCCTTTCCCCCCTCTGGGACAGGGTGTGTTAGGTACACTGTCCTTTCCCCCCTCTGGGACAGGGTGTGTTAGATACACTGTCCTTTCCCCCCTCTGGGACAGGGTGTGTTCGATACACTGTCCTTTCCCCCCTCTGGGACAGGGTGTGTTCGATACACTGTCCTTTCCCCCCTCTGGGACAGGGTGTGTTCGATACACTGTCCTTTCCCCCCTCTGGGACAGGGTGTGTTGGATACACTGTCCTTTCCCCCCTCTGGGACAGGGTGTGTTCGATACACTGTCCTTTCCCCCCTCTGGGACAGGGTGTGTTGGATACACTGTCCTTTCCCCCCTCTGGGACAGGGTGTGTTCGATACACTGTCCTTTCCCCCCTCTGGGACAGGGTGTGTTCGATACACTGTCCTTTCCCCCCTCTGGGACAGGGTGTGTTGAATACACTCAGTCTTTATCCGAATGAGATGGTTTTTCTCCCCATCTATCCCTTACCTTCCCATTCCTGCTCTGTAGTCCGAGGGGGATGGATGGAGAATTCAGAAGAAGCCAGGACTCGATATCCCACAGTTTTCTCTTCAGACGCTCCAGGCCTTTATTGTGTTTCTGGGGAAATGCGGAATTCTGTTCAACTCATTGAGTCACGATTAACTTGGGCTTATCACTCAACCCTCAGCTTCCTACAGCCCCCTAAATTTGTCCCTCGCTCTCGGCCCCCCTCTGTCTGTGACCCTCTCCTTCCCTCTGATGCCAGCCTCCTCCCCGCTCACTCTCCCTCCCTCTTTTTCCAACCCTCTCCCTCCCGCACTCGCAGCCTCCCTCATACCCCTTACTCCCCGTCCCTCTATTTCTGACCTCCTCTCTCCCTCACTCTCGCCCTCCCTCTGTCTCTGAGCCTCCCCCTGCCTCACTCTCTGCCTCCCTCTCCCGCCCTCTATTTCCGACCCTCTCACTCTCTGCCTCCCTCCTCCCTCCCTCTCCCTCGCTCAGTTACCTTCTCCAAGTAGATCTCAATCTTCGTCTCCATCAGTCTTGCCTTGGCCTCCTCGATCTCCTCCGGGAGCACACTCTGGAGGCTTGCCGGGGCCATAAGGATGGTCTCAGTCCGACTCTGTAGGCTCAACTCTTCCAGCGGGATGTACCAGTCACACTTGTACTGGGGTTGTCTCCTGTACAGGGAACGGACGTTAAATTGGCATCCCTGATGGACATTGGGCCTCCTCGCATTGCCTGAAGAGGGTTGTCCCAAGCGAGCCCTTGCCCGTACTCACAAAGAAAGTTCTAGAAGCGAGGCTTGGTTGCCATTGAGCTGCGGCCATTAACCAACAGAACCCCGGGCAGGACTCTCATCCATTGCTCCACTTCCCCGACGACCTTTGACCCAGCCCCGTTCGGTCAATTTGATCTGTGGAATTTGGGTTTAACACCCTCCCCCGCAATGTGTGCGCTCGCAGTCGCCCCTCCCCCCCCCCCCCCCCCACCCCCACAACCCGACCCCCCCCCCCCTCTGCACCCACTTCCCGTGTTCACTGGGGATGAATAGGTGGAAAGGGTGCCAGACCGGGTTGGGGCTGGTCCACGGCTGGTCGGGTTGGGTGAAAATTGCACCCGTTGTCGGTCGAGCCATGTTTTAGTCAGTTGAGGCAGCCCCAGGGTCTGCAGCGTCAGAAAGCATCAACCCCCTCATAGGTCAAACGTACAAGATCGCATTGCTATGTCGCTCATTCGAAAATTACTCTCCCACTTCTGACATCCATCTGTCACAATCTCTGTCTCTCTCTCTCTTTCTGTCTCTCTCCATCCCTGCTTCCCTGTCTCTCTCTCTCTTTCTCCTGTCTCTCTCTCCCTGTCTCCGTGCGTGTCTTTGTCTCCCTCCCTGTCTCCCTCTCTGTCTCTCTCTCACTCACTCTGTCTCTGTCTACCTCTCCCTCTCTCTCTCTCCCTTTCTCTCACTCCCTGTCTCCCTTTCTCGTTCTCTGTCTCTTTCTCCCTGCCTCTCTCTCTGTCTCTCTCTCTCTCTCTCTCACTCCCTCTCTCTTTCTCATTCTCTCAGTCTCTCTCTGTCTCTGTCTCTCTCTCTCAATATCTGTCTCTATCTCGCTGTCTATGTCTCTTTCGCTCTGTCTCTTTCTCTCTCTCTCTCTGTCTCTCTGTCTCTCTCTCTCTCTCTGTCTCTCTCTCTCTGTGTCTCTCTGTCTCTCTCTCTCTCTGTCTCTCTCTTTCTCTGTCTCTCTCTTTCTCTGTCTCTCTCTTTCTCTGTCTCTCTCTTTCTCTCTCTACCACCTAGAAGGACAAGGGCAGCAGATGCAGGGGAACACCACCACCTGCAAGTTCCCCTCCGAGTCACACACCATCCTGACTTGGAACTATATCGGCCGTTCCTTCACTGTCACTGGGTCACAATCCCGGAACTCCCTTCCTCACCGCACTCTGGGTGTACCTACCCCACACGGACTGCAGCGGTTCAAGCAGGCAGCTCACCACCACCTTCTCAAGGGGCAGAAAATGCTGGCCTGGCCAGTGACACCCACACGATCAAAATTCAAAGAGAGATGTGAGACTGGGAGGGTCCCTAGTTCGGAAGCCAAGCAGACAGATCAGACAAAAATTACCCTGTGAGTTTCCTCAGTTTTGCGCAGATGAACAAATCGCTGGAAAGGAAAACCTGCTTCAGTTTTCGCGCGTTCTCAGTCACTTCCACCATGAACCCATCCTTCAACAACTGTAGATTCTGAGGGGGAGGAAAAAATATGAGGAAAAACAGGTCCAGAGGCAAAGCAGAGGATTAACTATTATCATTGGGAATGCTAGTGGATTTCAGCTCCGGAGACGGGTGTCAGTGTGTTAGATCCACTGTCCTTTCCCCCTCTGGGACCGGGTGTCAGTGTGTTAGATACACTGTCCTTTCCCCCTCTGGGACTGGGTGTCACAGTGTGTTAGATACACTGTCCTTTCCCCCTCTGGGACCGGGTGTCAGTGTGTTAGATACACTGTCCTTTCCCCCTCTGGGACTGGGTGTCACAGTGTGTTAGATGCACTGTCCTTTCCCCCTCTGGGACCGGGTGTCAGTGTGTTAGATACACTGTCCTTTCCCCCTCTGGGACTGGGTGTCACAGTGTGTTAGATGCACTGTCCTTTCCCCCTCTGGGACCGAGTGTCACAGTGTGTTAGATACACTGTCCTTTCCCCCTCTGGGACTGGGTGTCACAGTGCGTTAGATGCACTGTCCTTTCCCCCTCTGGGACCGGGTGTCACAGTGCGTTAGATACACTGTCCTTTCCCCCTCTGGGACTGGGTGTCACAGTGTGTTAGATGCACTGTCCTTTCCCCCCTCTGGGACCGGGTGTCACAGTGTGTTAGATACACTGTCCTTTCCCCCTCTGGGACCGGGTGTCACAGTGTGTTAGATGCACTGTCCTTTCCCCCCTCTGGGACCGGGTGTCACAGTGCGTTAGATACACTGTCCTTTCCCCCTCTGGGACCGGGTGTCACAGTGTGTTAGATGCACTGTCCTTTCCCCCTTCTGGGACCGGGTGTCACAGTGTGTTAGATGCACTGTCCTTTCCCCCCTCTGGGACCGGGTGTCACAGTGTGTTAGATGCACTGTCCTTTCCCCCCTCTGGGACCGGGTGTCACAGTGCGTTAGATACACTGTCCTTTCCCCCTCTGGGACCGGGTGTCACAGTGCGTTAGATACACTGTCCTTTCCCCCTCTAGGACCGGGTGTCACAGTGCGTTAGATACACTGTCCTTTCCCCCCTCTGGGACTGGGTGTCACAGTGTGTTAGATACACTGTCCTTTCCCCCTCTGGGACTGGGTGTCACAGTGTGTTAGATACACTGTCCTTTCCCCCCTCTGGGACCGGGTATCACAGTGTGTTAGATACACTGTCCTTTCCCCCTCTGGGACTGGGTGTCACAGTGCGTTAGATACAATGTCCTTTCCCCCTCTGGGACTGGGTGTCACAGTGTGTTAGATACACTGTCCTTTCCCCCCTCTGGGACCGGGTATCACAGTGTGTTAGATACACTGTCCTTTCCCCCTCTGGGACCGGGTATCACAGTGTGTTAGATACACTGTCCTTTCCCCCTCTGGGACTGGGTATCACAGTGCGTTAGATACACTGTCCTTTCCCCTTCTGGGACCGGGTATCACAGTGTGTTAGATACACTGTCCTTTCCCCCTCTGGGACCGGGTATCACAGTGTGTTAGATACACTGTCCTTTCCCCCTCTGGGACCGGGTATCACAGTGCGTTAGATACACTGTCCTTTCCCCCTCTGGGACTGGGTGTCACAGTGTGTTAGATACACTGTCCTTTCCCCCTCTGGGACTGGGTGTCACAGTGTGTTAGATACACTGTCCTTTCCCCCTCTGGGACCGGGTGTCACAGTGTGTTAGATACACTGTCCTTTCCCCCTCTGGGACCGGGTATCACAGTGCGTTAGATACACTGTCCTTTCCCCCTCTGGGACCGGGTATCACAGTGCGTTAGATACACTGTCTGATCAGTTGTACCTTTGCTGTATCAATATCACGGTATGAATTCTTCTGTTGAATGCTTTGATTGGTTGAGCAGAGGAAAATGTTAGAGTTATTCAGTGCCCCCTCTAGAGTACAGTAGTCAGTGTGATCTCTGGGTGTGTTGTTTAATAGTTCCTAGATAGAGAGAACACACACATTACAATCCCAATGGATCCAAACCCCTTCCCGTTCACTCCCACTGTACACAATCCCAATGGACCCGAACCCCTTCCCGTTCACTCCCACTGTCGACAATCCCAATTCACCCCAAACCCCTTCCCGTTCACTCCCACTGTACACAATCCCAATGGACCCGAACCCCTTCCCGTTCACTCCCACTGTACACAATCCCAATGGACCCGAACCCCTTCCCGTTCACTCCCACTGCACACAATCCCAAAGGACTCGAACCCCTTCCCGTTCACTCCCACTGCACACAATCCCAAAGGACTCGAACCCCTTCCCGTTCACTCCCACTGCACACAATCCCAAAGGACTCGAACCCCTTCCCGTTCACTCCCACTGTACACAATCCCAATGGACCCGAACACCTGCCCATTCACTCCCACTGTACACAATCCCAATGGACCCCAAACCCCTTCCCGTTCACTCCCACTGTACACAATCCCAATGGACCCCAAACTCCTTCACGTTCACTCCCACTTTACACAATCCCAATGGACCCGAACCCCTTCCCGTTCACTCCCACTGTACACAATCCCAATGGATCCAAACCCCTTCCCGTTCACTCCCACTGTACACAATCCCAATGGACCCAAAACCCCTTCCCGTTCACTCCCACTGTACACAATCCCAATGGATCCAAACCCCTTCCCGTTCACTCCCACTGTACACAATCCCAATGGATCCAAACCCCTTCCCGTTCACTCCCACTGTACACAATCCCAATGGACCCAAAACCCCTTCCCGTTCACTCCCACCGTACACAATCTCAATGGACCCCAAACTCCTTCACGTTCACTCCCACTTTACACAATCCCAAAGGACTCGAACCCCTTCCTGTTCACTCCCACTGTACACAATCCCAATGGACCCCAAACCCCTTCCCGTTCACTCCCACTGTACACAATCCCAATGGACCCCAAACTCCTTCACGTTCACTCCCACTTTACACAATCCCAATGGACCCGAACCCCTTCCCGTTCACTCCCACTGTACACAATCCCAATGGATCCAAACCCCTTCCCGTTCACCCCCACTGTACACAATCCCAATGGACCCGAACCCCTTCCCGTTCACTCCCACTGTACACAATCCCAATGGACCCGAACCCCTTCCCGTTTACTCCCACTGTCGACAATCCCAATTCACCCCAAACCCCTTCCCGTTCACTCCCACTGTACACAATCCCAATGGACCCGAACCCCTTCCCGTTCACTCCCACTGTACACAATCCCAGTGGACCCCGAACCCCTTCCCATTCACTCCCACCGGACACAATCCCAAAGGACCCGATCCCCTTCCCATTCACTCCCACCGGACACAATCCCAAAGGACCCCAAACCCCTTGCTGTTCACTCCCACTGTGCACAATCCCAATGGACCCCAAACCCCTTGCTGTTCACTCCCACTGCACACAATCAAAATGGGCCCAAGACTTCAGTATGAAATACAATGAAGTACAAGTAGAGGGAGCTTTGGTCTGCACCTAATCCCATTTTTTTGCTTCTTCCCATTTTTTGTTTCTTTGTATCTAACCCCGTTTTTTTTTTTATCTAACCCCCGAACTGTACCTGTCCTGGGAGTGTTTGATGGGGACAGTGTAGAGGGAGCTTTACTCTGTATCTAACCCCCGTACTGTACCTGTCCTGGGGAGTGTTTGATGGGGACAGTGTAGAGGGAGCTTTACTCTGTATCTAACCCCCGTACTGTACCTGTCCTGGGGAGTGTTTGATGGGGACAGTGTAGGGGGAGCTTTACTCTGTATCTAACCCCTGTACTGTACCTGTCCTGGGGAGTGTTTGCTGGGGGACAGTGTAGAGGGAGCTTTACTCTGTATCTAACCCCCGTACTGTACCTGTCCTGGGAGTGTTTGATGGGGACAGTGTAGAGGGAGCTTTACTCTGTATCTAACCCCCCCGTACTGTACCTGTCCTGGGAGTGTTTGATGGGGACAGTGTAGAGGGAGCTTTACTCTGTATCTAACCCCCGTACTGTACCTGTCCTGGGGAGTGTTTGATGGGGACAGTGTAGAGGGAGCTTTACTCTGTATCTAACCCCCGTACTGTACCTGTCCTGGGGAGTGTTTGATGGGGACAGTGTAGGGGGAGCTTTACTCTGTATCTAACCCCTGTACTGTACCTGTCCTGGGGAGTGTTTGCTGGGGGACAGTGTAGAGGGAGCTTTACTCTGTATCTAACCCCCGTACTGTACCTGTCCTGGGAGTGTTTGATGGGGACAGTGTAGAGGGAGCTTTACTCTGTATCTAACCCCCGTACTGTACCTGTCCTGGGGAGTGTTTGATGGGAGACAGTGCAGAGGGAGCTTTACTCTGTATCTAACCCCCGTACTGTACCTGTCCTGGGAGTGTTTGATGGGGACAGTGTAGAGGGAGCTTTACTCTGTATCTAACCCCCGTACTGTACCTGTCCTGGGAGTGTTTGATGGGGACAGTGCAGAGGGAGCTTTACTCTGTATCTAACCCCCGTACTGTACCTGTCCTGGGAATGTTTGATGGGGGACAGTGTAGAGGGAGCTTTACTCTGTATCTAACCCCCATACTGTACCTGTCCTGGGAGTGTTTGATGGGGACAGTGTAGAGGGAGCTTTACTCTGTATCTAACCCCCGTACTGTACCTGTCCTGGGAGTGTTTGATGGGGGACAGTGTAGAGGGAGCTTTACTCTGTATCTCACCCCCGTACTGTACCTGTCCTGGGAGTGTTTGATGGGGACAGTGTAGAGGGAATTTTGCTGTGTATCTAACCCCCGTACTGTACCTGTCCTGGGAGTGTTTGATGGGGACAGTGTAGAGGGAGCTTTACTCTGCATCTAACCCCCATACTGTACCTGTCCTGGGAGTGTTTGATGGGGGACAGTGTAGAGGGAGCTTTACTCTGTATCTAACCCCCGTACTGTACCTGTCCTGGGAGTGTTTGATGGGGGACAGCGTAGAGGGAGCTTTACTCTGTATCTAACCCCCGTACTGTACCTGTCCTGGGAGTGTTTGATGGGGGACAGTGTAGAGGGAGCTTTACTCTGTATCTAACCCCCGTACTGTACCTGTCCTGGGAGTGTTTGATGGGGACAGTGTAGAGGGAATTTTGCTGTGTATCTAACCCCCGTACTGTACCTGTCCTGGGAGTGTTTGATGGGGACAGTGTAGAGGGAGCTTTACTCTGTATCTAACCCCCGTACTGTACCTGTCCTGGGAGTGTTTGATGGGGGACAGTGTAGAGGGAGCTTTACTCTGTATCTAACCCCCGTACTGTACCTGTCCTGGGAGTGTTTGATGGGGGACAGTGTAGAGGGAGCTTTACTCTGTATCTAACCCCCGTACTGTACCTGTCCTGGGATTGTTTGCACCTTAATGATCTGGAAACGTGCTAATTCGGATGAGGAATCATTGGTTAAGAGCTGGTATTTGAAATTAATATTTACCCGTATTAACAGTGTGACCCGGGTCACATGACTCACAGGCTTGAGCAGCAGTGCTGTGGATACAAGCACAAGGAGAGCATCATATTTCTGAGGTTACTAAGACAGACTGTGAGTCGAATATTATCCGACCTCCTTTCCAGTTGTTTAATTCAGTGCCGCCAGCAAACTTTCTTTTCTCCATGTGTTTCTTCAAATCATGTCACCGACCAAGCCTCATAAAACAGGGTCAACACTGCCCAGGTAACAGTACTGAGGGAGTGCCGCACTGTCGGAGAGTCAGTACTGAGGGAGTGCCGCACTGTCGGAGGGTCAGTACTGAGGGAGTGCCGCACTGTCGGAGGGTCAGTACTGAGGGAGCGCCACACTGTCGGAGGGTCAGTACTGAGGGAGCGCCGCGCTGTCGGAGGGTCAGTACTGAGGGAGCGCCGCGCTGTCGGAGGGTCAGTACTGAGGGAGCGCCGCACTGTCGGAGGGTCAGTACTGAGGGTGTGCAGCACTGTCGGAGGGTCAGTACTGAGGGAGCGCCGCACTGTTGGAGGGTCAGTACTGAGGGAGCGCCGCACTGTCGGAGGGTCAGTACTGAGGGAGTGCTGCACTGTCGGAGGGTCAGTACTGAGGGAGTGCTGCACTGTCGGAGGGTCAGTACTGAGGGAGTGCTGCACTGTCGGAGGGTCAGTACTGAGGGAGTGCCGAACTGTCGGAGGGTCAGTACTGAGGGAGTGCCGCACTGTCGGAGGGTCAGTACTGAGGGAGTGCCGCACTGTCGGAGGGTCAGCACTGAGGGAGCGCCGCACTGTCGGAGGGTCAGTACTGAGGGAGCGCCGCACTGTCGGAGGGTCAGTACTGAGGGAGTGCCGCACTGTCGGAGGGTCAGTACTGAGGGAGTGCCGCACTGTCGGAGGGTCAGTAGTGAGGGAGTGCTGCACTGTCGGAGGGTCAGTATTGAGGGAGTGTCGCACTGTCGGAGGGTCAGTACTGAGGGAGTGCTGCACTGTCGGAGGGTCAGTACTGAGGGAGTGCTGCACTGTCGGAGGGTCAGTACTGAGGGAGTGCTGCACTGTCGGAGGGTCAGTACTGAGGGAGTGGTATATATTATCCCCCATCATTGACTTTGATAGTCATGCTGATCAGACAGGGAGACTGTGATGCTTTGTTCTATTGAGCTGCTGACAGTAACTGGGAACGTTTACAGCCAAGGACTTGTTGATAGTTTGAATCTGACGTATATTTCCGGGAATGTGGGAGTCTGGGAGATTGAGCGGTTAACTCAAGGATTCGCCATCTTGCTACCTAAATTGAAAACTGTTAAAGGCACTCTCCCACCCCCTTCCTATCTCTCCCTCTCTCTCTCTCTCTCTTTCTCTCTCTTCCTCTCTCTTCCTGTCACGCTCTATCTCCCTCTTTCTCCCTCTAATCTCTCTCTCTCTCTGCCTCTCTCTCTCTCTCCCTCTAATCTCTCTCTGCCTTTCTCTCTCTCTCTGCCTCTCTCAATCTCTCTCTGCCTCTCTCAATCTCTCTCTCTGCCTTTCTCTCTCTCTCTGCCTCTCTCTGCCTCTCTCTCTCTCTCTGCCTCTCTCTCTCTCTCTCTGCCTCTCTCTCTCTCTCTCTGTCTCTCTCTCTCTCTCTCTGTCTCTCTCTCTCTCTCTCTGTCTCTCTCTCTCTCTGTCTCTCTCTCTCTCTGCCCCCCTCTCTCTCTCTCTGCCCCCCTCTCTCTCTCTCTGCCCGCCTCTCTCTCTGCCTATCTCTCCCTCTCTCTCTCTCTCTCTTTCTCTCTCTTCCTGTCACACTCTATCTCCCTCTTTCTCCCTCTAATCTCTCTCTCTCTCTCCCTCTAATCTCTCTCTGCCTTTCTCTCTCTCTCTGCCTCTCTCAATCTCTCTCTGCCTCTCTCAATCTCTCTCTCTGCCTCTCTCAATCTCTCTCTCTGCCTCTCTCAATCTCTCTCTCTGCCTCTCTCTCTCTCTCTCTGCCCCTCTCTCTCTCTCTCTGCCCCTCTCTCTCTCTCTCTCTGCCTCTCTCTCTCTCTCTCTCTCTGCCTCTCTCTCTCTCTCTCTCTCTGCCTCTCTCTCTCTCTCTCTCTCTGCCTCTCTCTCTCTCTCTCTGCCTCTCTCTCTCTCTCTGCCTTTCTCTTTCTCTCTCTCTCTGCCTTTCTCTCTCTCTCTGCCTCTCTCTCTCTCTGCCTCTCTCTCTCTCTGCCTTTCTCTCTCTCTCTGCCTCTCTCTCTCTCTCTCTCTCTCTGTCTCTCTCTCTCTCTCTCTGTCTCTCTCTCTCTCTCTGTCTCTCTCTCTCTCTGCCTTTCTCTCTCTCTCTGCCTCTCTCAATCTCTCTCTCTCTCTGCCTGCCTCTCTCTCTGCCTCTCTCTCTGCCTCTCTCTCTGCCTCTCTCTCTCTCTCTCTCTCTCTCTCTGCCTCTCTCTCTCTCTCTCTGCCTCTCTGCCTCTCTCTCTCTCTCTCTGCCTCTCTCTCTCTCTCTGCCTCTCTCTCTCTCTCTGCCTCTCTCTCTGCGTGTTCTCTGTAATTAATAAACACTGCTTCTAGAACTCATTGCTGGCACTGAGTTAACAATCCAATCTTGTCTCTGTGCTCTCCCTACCCCACCCACCGCTCGCCCATCTCTCACCTTCCAGCGTGGTCGTGGCTGCTGTTTCTTTCGACTCTCGGCTGGGTTTCAGCCACATTTTCTGAGGGAAAAAATCAGACAGAAATGAGAGTCAAGTTCAGAGCAATAATCTGTGGGAGTATGGTGGATGTTGGGCCGGGGTGGGGAAGAGGAACATTCAGAACAGAGAGAGCGTTTAAAGTCAGTGAACTAACAGTGGAGAACAATTACCCGGAGGGAAGGCAAACGAGAAGGTGGACCAGCACAGACACTGTTCCAGCACTGTATACTCGCTGTATACTCGCTGTATATTGCTGTATTCTCCCTGTATTCTCCCTGTATTCTCCCTGTATTCTCCCTGTTCTTGCCCTGTATTCTCACTGTATTCTCCCTGTTCTTGCCCTGTATATTCACTGTATTCTCCCTGTTCTTGCCCTGTATATTCACTGTATTCTCACTGTTCTTGCCCTGTATATTCACTGTATTCTCACTGTTCTTGCCCTGTATATTCACTGTATTCTCACTGTTCTTGCCCTGTATATTCACTGTATTCTCACTGTTCTTGCCCTGTATATTCACTGTATTCTCACTGTTTTTGCCCTGTATATTCACTGTATTCTCACTGTTTTTGCCCTGTATATTCACTGTATTCTCACTGTTCTTGCCCTGTATTCTCACAGTATTCTCACTGTTCTTGCCCTGTATACTCACTGTATTCTCACTGTTCTTGCACTGTATTCTCACTGTATTCTCACTGTTCTTGCACTGTATTCTCACTGTTTTTGCCCTGTATACTCACTGTATTCTCACTGTTCTTGCCCTGTATACTCACTGTTCTTGCCCTGTATACTCACTGTATTCTCACTGTTCTCAGAGGATAGAGAGATCACAGACAGCGGATAGAGAGAGAGAACACAGAGAGACAGGGAGATCACAGCCGGCGGATACAGAGAGAGAACACAGAGAGAGGGAGATCACAGACAGCGGATAGAGATAGAGAACACAGAGAGACAGGGAGATCACAGCCGGCGGATACAGAGAGAGAACACAGAGAGAGGGAGATCACAGCCGGCGGATACAGAGAGAGAACACAGAGAGAGGGAGATCGCAGACAGCGGATAGTGAGAGAGAGAACACAGAGAGAGGGAGATCACAGACAGCGGATACAGAGAGAGAACACAGACAGAGGGAGATCACAGACAGCGGATACAGAGAGAGAGAACACAGACAGAGGGAGATCACAGACAGCGGATACAGAGAGAGAGAACACAGAGAGAGGGAGATCACAGACAGCGGATACAGAGAGAGAACACAGAGAGAGGGAGATCACAGACAGCGGATAGAGAGAGAGAACACAGAGAGAGAGAGATCACAGACAGCAGATACAGAGAGAGAACACAGAGAGAGGGAGATCACAGACAGCGGATAGAGAGAGAGAACACAGAGAGAGAGAGATCACAGACAGCAGATACAGAGAGAGAACACAGACAGAGGGAGATCACAGACAGCGGATACAGAGAGAGAGAACACAGACAGAGGGAGATCACAGACAGCGGATACAGAGAGAGAGAACACAGACAGAGGGAGATCACAGACAGCGGATACAGAGAGAGAGCACAGACAGAGGGAGATCACAGACAGCGGATACAGAGAGAGAGCACAGACAGAGGGAGATCACAGACAGCGGATAGAGAGAGAGAGAACACAGACAGAGGGAGATCACAGACAGTGGATAGTGAGAGAGAGAACACAGACAGAGGGAGATCACAGACAGCGGATAGAGAGAGAGAGAACACAGACAGAGGGAGATCACAGACAGCGGATAGTGAGAGAGAGAACACAGTTAGAGGGAGATCACAGACAGCGGATAGAGAGAGAGAGAACACAGTTAGAGGGAGATCACAGACAGCGGATACAGAGAGAGAGAACACAGAGAGAGGGAGATCACAGACAGCGGATAGAGAGAGAGAACACAGAGAGAGAGAGATCACAGACAGCAGATACAGAGAGAGAACACAGACAGAGGGAGATCACAGACAGCGGATACAGAGAGAGAGAACACAGACAGAGGGAGATCACAGACAGCGGATACAGAGAGAGAACACAGACAGAGGGAGATCACAGACAGCGGATAGAGAGAGAGAACACAGAGAGAGAGAGATCACAGACAGCAGATACAGAGAGAGAACACAGAGAGAGGGAGATCACAGACAGCGGATAGAGAGAGAGAACACAGAGAGAGAGAGATCACAGACAGCAGATACAGAGAGAGAACACAGACAGAGGGAGATCACAGACAGCGGATACAGAGAGAGAGCACAGACAGAGGGAGATCACAGACAGCGGATACAGAGAGAGAGCACAGACAGAGGGAGATCACAGACAGCGGATAGAGAGAGAGAGAACACAGACAGAGGGAGATCACAGACAGTGGATAGTGAGAGAGAGAACACAGACAGAGGGAGATCACAGACAGCGGATAGAGAGAGAGAGAACACAGACAGAGGGAGATCACAGACAGCGGATAGTGAGAGAGAGAACACAGTTAGAGGGAGATCACAGACAGCGGATAGAGAGAGAGAGAACACAGTTAGAGGGAGATCACAGACAGCGGATACAGAGAGAGAGAACACAGAGAGAGGGAGATCACAGACAGCGGATAGAGAGAGAGAGAACACAGTTAGAGGGAGATCACAGACAGCGGATACAGAGAGAGAGAACACAGAGAGAGGGAGATCACAGACAGCGGATAGAGAGAGAGAACACAGAGAGAGGGAGATCACAGACAGCAGATACAGAGAGAGAACACAGAGAGAGGGAGATCACAGACAGCAGATACAGAGAGAGAACACAGAGAGAGGGAGATCACAGACAGCGGATACAGAGAGAGAGAACACAGAGAGAGGGAGATCACAGACAGCAGATACAGAGAGAGAACACAGAGAGAGGGAGATCACAGACAGCAGATACAGAGAGAGAACACAGAGAGAGGGAGATCACAGACAGCGGATACAGAGAGAGAGAACACAGAGAGAGGGAGATCACAGACAGCGGATACAGAGAGAGAACACAGGAAGGGAGCAACTGCGAGTGTATCCCACTGTACCTCAGCGATCTGCTTAAACTGCTCCTTGCTCTGAACGCACTTCTCAGCCGTCTCCACGGCGACGCGGTAGTTGTTGACGAAGGCTCGGTACACCCCGAACTGGTTCACCTGGAATAAGGGGGCACACGCCGTCAATGCGCGCGGCCCGCGGCACGAAAACCCCGTCCGACGCGGCGCGTGTCACCACTGACGGTGCCCATCCCCCTCCACGTGTCGGTGGTGGGTGGGGAACGGGGGGACTAGCCACTGGCGCACGATGATCATCGAGAGGGCGCAGAATGAGTGGGACCTCACGGGCAACACTCCCCGGCGCATCGACAAACACAGACGGGCGCGGGGGAAGGCCCCAGGCTGGTATCCCGGCCTAGCGGAGGAGGCCTCGCTCTGTTCACCAACCCCCCACCCACCCCCAACCCGCCCCCTTGCCTTACCAGCTGGTGGAAGAGGTCAGCTACGGTCAGGGGTTGCTCCCCGCGCGCGATCCGCTCCTTTAACCGGGAGTAGAACTCCTTGTGGATCTCGTAAAGCTCCGGCACCTTGAAGAAAATGGTCTGGATCTCCTGGCTGCTCAACACAGGCTGGGAGGTGTAGGCCGCAGCCTTCAGTGGGCGGAGGGGCTGTGGAAACAGGGGGGAATGAGACAGTGAACGGTATCTAACCCCCGTACTGTACCTGTCCTGGGAGTGTTTGATGGGGGACAGTGTAGAGGGAGCTTTATTCTGTATCTAACCCCCGTACTGTACCTGTCCTGGGGAGTGTTTGATGGGGGACAGTGTAGAGGGAGCTTTACTCTGTATCTAACCCCCCGTACTGTACCTGTCCTGGGGAGTGTTTGATGGGGGACAGTGTAGAGGGAGCTTTACTCTGTATCTAACCCCCCGTACTGTACCTGTCCTGGGGAGTGTTTGATGGGGGACAGTGTAGAGGGAGCTTTACTCTGTATCTAACCCCCGTACTGTACCTGTCCTGGGGAGTGTTTGATGGGGGACTGTGTAGAGGGAGCTTTATTCTGTCTACTCACCACCAACAGGCTCTCCAATTCACTGACGTAGATTCTCTCATCCTCCAGCATTTTCCTGAGGACCATCTCCCTCCTCTGCAGCAGTTTGTCACGGTCTTCCTCCAACTAGCGAGGCAGTGAGATACAGAGAGAATCAGTGAGGGATTGCAAACAAGCCCCGTGACTCACCATAGACTGCTGAGTTCTGGAATGTCTGTGTGTGTCAGTTTATGGTGCTCAGGAGTGGGTTTCATTTCTGAATACGGTTCTGACTCGATGGCCTGCTGAAATTAACACCCAACTCATCTTTTCTCCACCTCTCTGGAAAAAAAAACCCAGTGTGTGTTCGCCAAAACCTCTGATGCCGCAGATCTCCCAAGAAGCTTCCGGATGCCTTCCTCTTGACATCTGCTGAACGAACTGCTTCTGAAAAGATCCCCGTGACCCCGCCAACCCTCCCGTCCCCATCCACAAACAACCCCACCCCACCCCCCCCGCCCACCACCAGCCCCGCACATGATTCCTTCCGGATTCTGGTACTTACCGGAGCGGAAAGACCATTGGGAGAAAGCGTCCCACTGTTGACGGAAGATCGGTCCGTGTAGTCTGAGTGCAATTGGACGACGGCGTCGGCCGCGGGGTCCTGGGTAAAGACATGGTCATCCTCGGCATCTTCCCTGTCGCTTCCGGAAACTTTGCGGGGCGGCGGGGGGGGGGGCGGTGGGGGTGGTGTAGGAGACAAGACAAAGCCAGTTGTTAGCAGAGCAGTGGGTTTGTAGGGTCGGGGAGGATTCCGACTCATAGAACGCGTCGACGGCACAGAAGGAGGCCGCCTGAACCTCGAGCCCCTACACCCCTCCCTATCTCTGTAACCTCCTCCAGCCCCTACTCTAATAAAAGCAAAATACTGCGGAGACGATTTCCGGTTCCCTGGTCCCAACCGCCTCCTCTTCACTATGGACGTCCAATCGCTCTACACCTCCATCCCCCACCAGGATGGTTTGAGGGCTCTCCGCTTCTTCCTGGAACAGAGGCCCAACCAGTCCCCATCCACCACCACCCTCCTCCACCTGGCTGAACTTGTTCTCACATTGAACAACTTCTCCTTCAACTCCACGCACTTCCTTCAAGTAAAAGGTGTCGCTATGGGTACCCGCATGGGTCCTAGTTATGCCTGTCTTTTTGTGGGATATGTCGAGCATTCTTTGTTCCAGTCCTACTCAGGGCCCCCTCCCCCAACACTTTTTCCGGTACATTGATGACTGTATCGGCGCCGTTTCCTGCTCCCGCCCCGAAATAGAAAACTTTATCAACTTTGCTTCCAGTTTCCACCCTTCTCTCACCTTTACATGGTCCATCTCTGACACTTCCCTTCCCTTCCTCGACTTCTTTGTCTCCATCCCTGGGGATAGGTTGTCTACCAATATCCATTATAAGCCCACCGACTCCCACAGCTACCTCGACTACACTTCTTCACACCCTCCCTTCATTAGCGATAGTCAGCACGGTTTTGTGAAGGGTAGGTCGTGCCTCACAAACCTTATTGAGTTTTTCGAGAAGGTGACCAAACAGGTGGATGAGGGTAAAGCAGTGGATGTGGTGTATATGGATTTCAGTAAGGCGTTTGATAAGGTTCCCCACGGTCGGCTATTGCAGAAAATACGGAAGTATGGGGTTGAAGGTGATTTAGAGCTTTGGATCAGAAATTGGCTAGCTGAAAGAAGACAGAGGGTGGTGGTTGATGGCAAATGTTCATCCTGGAGTTTACACCTTCTCCTTTGTTATCTCTTGCCCCACCCCCACTTTACTTGCTTATAACCTTTTACATTTCTAATATTTGCCAGTTCTGAAGAAGGGTCACTGACCTGAAAAGTTAACTCGACTTCTCTCTCCACAGATGTTGCCAGACCTGCTGAGTATTTCCAGCATTTCTTTCTCCAGCCCCTACAACCCTCCCTATCTCTGTAACCTCCTCCAGTCCCGACAACCCTCCCTAGCTCTGTAGCCTCCTTCAGTCCCGACAACCCTCCCTAGCTCTGTAGCCTCCTTCAGTCCCGACAACCCTCCCTAGCTCTGTAGCCTCCTCCAGTCCCGACAACCCTCCCTATCTCTGTAACCTCCTCCAGACTCTACAACCCTCCCTATCTCTGTAACCTCCTCCAGTCCCTACAACCCTCCCTATCTCTGTAACCTCCTCCAGTCCCTACAACCCTCCATATCTGTGTAACCTCCTCCAGTCCCTACAACCCTCCCTATCTTTGTAACCTTCTCCAGTCCCTACAACCCTCCCTATCTCTGTAACCTTCTCCAGTCCCTACAACCCTCCCTATCTCTGTAACCTCCTCCAGTTGCTACAACCCTCCCTATCTCTGTAACCTCCTCCAGTTGCTACAACCCTCCCTATCTCTGTAACCTCCTCCAGTCCCTACAACCCTCCCTATCTCTGTAACCTCCTCCAGCCCCTACAACCCTCCCTATCTCTGTAACCTCCTCCAGCCCCAACAACCCTCCCTATCTCTGTAACCTCCTCCAGTCCCGACAACCCTCCCTATCTCTGTAACCTCCTCCAGCCCCAACAACCCTCCCTATCTCTGTAACCTCCTCCAGTCCCGACAACCCTCCCTATCTCTGTAACCTCCTCTAGCCCCTACAACCCTCCCCATCTCTGTAACTTCCTCCAACCCTACATCCCTGTCCCTTTCAAACTCCCTCCTTCACAGGGGTCACTGACGGTGAGACTCCCTCTTTCACAGGGATCCCTGACACAGTCGAACATTACTTCATCAAACAGGGTAGATACACAATACACAGAGGGAGTTTCACACTGGGCGCTGGTTAGCCTGAGAATTACAGAAAGGCCTCAAATGGGAAAGTTCTGCAAAGTACAACAGACACCAAAACTTCCTGTGAAAACCACAAACAACAGCTCAGCGTGACGGAGACTGGAGAGCGAGAGAGAGAGACAGAGAGAGAGTTACTGTTCTGGGCAGGACCAGGAGTGATGTCCCAGGGGGAGTATTTGCCAGAGTGGTTGGGGAGAGTTTAAACTAAAATGGTAGGGGGTTGGGGACATTTGCAAGGAGTCAGAGGAGGGGGGGAATCAAAGACAAGAACTAAAGACAGTAAGGGGAATAAGAAAAGTGATAGGCAGAGAAATCAAGGGCCAGAATCAAACAGGGCCACAGTGAAAAATAGTGGGAAGGGGACAAGTAATGTTAAAAAGACAAGCCTTAAGGCTTTGTCCCTTAACGTGCGGAGCATTCAGAATAAAGTGGATGAATTAATCGCGCAAATAGATGTAAACGGGTATGATATAGTCGGGATTATGGAGACATGGTTGCAAGGTGACCAGGGATGGGAAATGAACATCCAGGGATATTCAGTATTTCGGAAGGACAGACAAAAAGAAAAAGGCGGTGGAGCTGCATTGCTGGTTGAAGAGGAAATTAAAGCAATAGTGAGGAAAGATATTAGCTCTGACGATGTGGAATCTGTATGGGTAGAGCTGGGAAACACTAAGGGGCAAAAAACGTTAGTGGGGGTTGTATAAAGACCCCCAAACTGTAATGGTGATGTTGGGAATGGCATTAAACAGGAAATTAGAGATGCATGCGATAAAGGAACATCTGTAATTATGGGTGACTTTAATCTGCATATAGATTGGGCAAATCAAATTAGTCACAATACCATAGAGGAGGAATTCTTGGAGTGTATACGGGATGGTTTTCTGGACCAATACGTTGAGGAACCAACTAGAGAACAGGCCATACTAGACTGGGTATTGTGTAATGAGAGAGGAATAATTGACAATCTAGTGATGCGAGACCCCTTGGGGATGAGCGATCATAACATGATAGAATTCTTCATCAAGATGGGGAGTGACGTAGTCGATTCGGAGACTCGGGTCCTGAATCTTAGTAAAGGAAACTACGAAGGTATGAGGCGCGAGTTGGCCATGACGGATTGGGAAACGTTACTTAAAGGGATGACGGTGGATAGACAATGGCAAACGTTTAAAGAGCGCATGGATGAACTTCAACAATTGTTTATCCCTGTCTGGCGCAAAAGAAAAACGGGAAAGGTAGCCAAACCATGGCTTACAAGGGAAATTAGAGATAGCATTAGATCCAAGGAAGAGGCATATAAATTTTCCAGGAAAAACAACAGACCTGAGGATTGGGAGCAGTTTAGAATTCAGCAAAGGAGGACCAAGGGATTGATTAAGAAGGGGAAAAGAGAGTACGAGAGCAAGATTGTTGGGAACATAAAAACTGACTGTAAAAGTTTCTATCGGTATGTGAAGAGAAAAAGATTGGTGAAGAAAATGTAGGTCCCTTACAGGCAGAAACGGGGGAATTTATTCTGGGGAACAAAGAAACAGCTGACCAACTAAATGCATACTTTGGTTCTGTCTTCACAAAGGAGGACACAAATATCATACAAGAAATGTTGGGGAACACAGAGCTTAGCGAGAGGGAGGAACTGAAAGAAATCAGTATTAGTAGAGAAATGGTGTTGGGGAAATTGATGGGATTGAAGGCCGATAAATCCCCAGGGCCTGATGGTATCCATCCCAGAGTACTTAAGGAAGTGGCCCTCGAAATAGTGGATGCATTGGTGGTCATCTTCCAAGATTCTATAGACTCTGGACCAGTTCCTACAGATTGGAGGGTAGCTAATGTAACCCCACTATTTAAAAAGGGAGGTAGAGAGAAAGCAGGCAATTACAGACCAGTCAGCCTGACGTCGGTAGTGGGGAAAATTCTCGAGTCCGTTATCAAAGATTTTATAGCAGAGCACTTGGAGAACAGTGGTAGAATCGGGCAGAGTCAGCATGGGTTTACGAAAGGGAAATCACGCTCGGCAAATCTACTAGAATTCTTCGAGGATGTAACTAGTAGAGTTGATGAGGGGGAGCCAGTGGATGTGGTTTATTTGGACTTCCAGAAGGCTTTCGACAAAGTGCCACATCAGAGATTAGCGTGTAAAGTTAAAGCGCATGGGATTGGGGGTAGCGTATTGCGATGGATCGAAAGTTGGTTGGCGGACAAAGAGTCGGGATAAATGGGTCTTTTTCTGAACGGCAGGCAGTGACTAGTGGGGGTACCGCAGGGATCGGTGCTAGGACCCCAGCTATTCACAATATATATTAATGATTTAGCTGAGGGAACTAAATGTAATATCTCCAAATTTGCAGATGACACAAAACTGGGTGGGAAGGGTGAGTTGTGAAGAGGATGCAGAGAGGCTTCAGGGTGATTTGGACAAGTTCAGAACCTGCAGTTCAGGAGAGTGAGGGGGGGATCTCATAGAAACCTATAAAATTCTAACAGGACTTGACAGGTTAGATGCAGGAAGGATGTTCCCGATGGTGGGGGAGTTCAGAACCAGGGGTCACAGTCTGAGGATACGAGGGCAAACCATTCAGGACTGAGATAAGGAGAAATTTCTTCACCCCTAGAGTGGTGAGCCTGTGGAATTCCCTCCCGCAGAAAGCAGTTGAGGTCAAAACATTGTATGTTTTCAAGAAGGAGTTAGATATAGCTCTTGGGTCTAAAGGGATCAAAGGGTATGGGGGGGAAAGCGGGAACAGGTTACTGAGTTGGATGATCAGCCATGATCATCATGAATGGCGGAGCAGGCTCGAAGGGCCGAATGGCCTACTCCTGCTCCTATTTTCTGTTAAAGAGGGAGTCTAGCCAATGCCCCATATATTGCATCGAGGGCAGGTACAGTACGATGGCTGAGCCGGCCTGGATGGCAGCCCGCGGCTATTCGACCAGGTGAGGCTGCAGAATGAATCAGGTATTTGGCCCCCCCTGATCCACAGGGGGGGCTTGGTGGGGTTGGGCAAAACGGCACAGTGATCAGGGGCACTAACTCTGCCGCAATGTCTTAACCCCTTCCTCGCCCAGGGGCACAGAGCCAACTAGAATGACAAAGTGCTGAGAACGCACGGGCAGCCCATTCGGTCCATCTGCTCCGTGCTGGCGTTTCTGCTCCACGCGAGCCTCCTCCTTCTATGAGGAACATAGAAAGCAGGAGCAGCCCATTCGGCCCTTCGGTCCTGCTCTGCCGTTCAAAAAAAGATAAGGAGACCAAAACTGCGCACAATACTCCAGATGTGGTCTCACCAAGGCCCTGTATAACAGCAGTAAGACATCCTGGCTCCTGTACTCAAATCCTCTCGCAATGAAGGCCAACATACCATTCGCCTTCCTAACTGCTTGTTGCACCTGAATGCTTGCTTTCAGCGACTGGTGTACAAGGACACCCAGGTCTCGTTGCACCTCCCCCCTTTCCCAATCTATCGCCGTTCTGATAATAATCTGCCTTTCTGTTTTTACAACCAAAGTGGATAACCTCACATTTACCCACGTTAAACTGCATCTGCCATGCACTTGCCCACTCACCCAACCTGTCCAAATCACACTGGAGCCTCTTTGCATCCTCCTCACAGCTCCCACAACTCCCCCAACTTTGTGTCATCTGCAAACTTGGAAAAGTTACATTTAGTTCCCTCACCCAAGTTGTTAATAGAGCAAAGAGCCCCAGCCTGGTCTATGTTTAACTTCACAATCTGTGAGAATCTTTTTTGCACCTTCGTCCATCCCTTTTTACACCATGGAGACCGGAACTGTACACAGTGACCCAGTATGGTCTAACTGAGGGATATGGAGACCGGAACTGTACACAGTGCTCCGAGTGTGGTCTAACTGAGGGATATGGAGACTGGAACTGTGCACAGTGCTCCGAGTGTGGTCTAACTGAGGGATATGGAGACTGGAACTGTACACAGTGCTCTGAGTGTGGTCTAACTGAGGGATATGGAGACCGGAACTGTGCACAGTGCACCGAGTGTGGTCTAACTGAGGGATATGGAGACCGGAACTGTGCACAGTGCTCCGAGTGTGGTCTAACCGAGGGATATGGAGACCTGAACTGTACACAGTGCTCAGAGTGTGGTCTAACTGAGGGATATGGAGACCGGAACTGTACACAGTGCTCCGAGTGTGGTCTAACTGAGGGATAAGGAGACTGGAACTGTACACAGTGCTCAGAGTGTGGTCTAATTGAGGGATATGGAGACTGGAACTGTGCACAGTGCACCGAGTGTGGTCTAACTGAGGGATATGGAGACCAGAACTGTACACAGTGCTCCGAGTGTGGTCTAACCGAGGGATATGGAGACCTGAACTGTGCACAGTGCTCCGAGTGTGGTCTAACTGAGGGATATGGAGACCTGAACTGTGCACAGTGCTCCGAGTGTGGTCTAACCGAGGGATATGGAGACTGGAACTGTACACAGTGCTCCGAGTGTGGTCTAACTGAGGGATATGGAGACTGGAACTGTGCACAGTTCTATAGCTAAGTTCTATCAACGATCTCTCAGTTTGCTCCTGAGGGTGTTGAACTGCACTATCTCTGACATGATGATGTGATAATTGTTGAACTGGGAACCTCCTTCCTGCAGCTGTGTTCTACCCAACCCCTCCCAACACACCACACAAACTAGAGTTTACCAAAATAGTAACTCCCAAATTAAACTCCAGCATTTCCCATTTACTGACCATTTCCTGACACAGATATTTAGAGAGAGACAGCGAGAGACAGAGATACAGAGAGAGAGAGAGACAGAGACAGAGATACAGAGAGAGAGACAGAGACAGAGATACAGAGAGAGAGAGACAGAGACAGAGATACAGAGAGACAGAGACAGAGATACAGAGAGAGAGAGACAGAGACAGAGATACAGAGAGAGGGACAGAGAGAGAGAGATAGACAGAGAGAGATATACAGAGAGAGAGAGATACAGAGAGAGAGAGATACAGAGAGAGAGATACAGAGATACAGAGAGACAGAGACAGAGATACAGAGAGAGAGACAGAGACAGAGATACAGAGAGAGAGAGACAGAGACAGAGATACAGAGAGAGGGACAGAGAGAGAGAGATAGACAGAGAGAGATATACAGAGAGAGAGAGATACAGAGAGAGAGAGATACAGAGAGAGAGAGATACAGAGAGAGAGATACAGAGATACAGAGAGAGAGAGGTAGACAGAGAGAGAGATACAGAGAGAGAGAGATACAGAGATATAGAGAGATAGACAGAGAGAGAGAGATACAGAGAGAGAGAGAGCTAGACAGAGAGAGAGATACAGAGAGAGAGAGAGATAGACAGAGAGAGAGAGATACAGAGAGAGATACAGAGAGATAGACAGAGAGAGAGATAGAGAGAGATAGAGAGAGATAGAGACAGAGAGACACAGAGACAGAGATACAGAGAGAGAGAGAGATACAGAGAGAGAGATACAGAGATACAGAGAGAGAGATACAGAGAGAGGGAGAGATACAGAGGGAGAGCGATGGAGGGAGAGTGAGACAGATACAGAGGGAGAGAGATACAGAGAAACAGAGAGAGGGATCCAGAGAGAGACAGAGAGAGAGAGAGAAAGAAATACAGAGAATGAAAAAGACAGTGAGAGAGACAGAGAGAGACAGACAGGCAGAGAGAGAGAGAGAGACAGAGAGAGAGAGAGAGAGAGAGAGACAGACAGAGAGAAAGGGAAAGAAGTACAGAGAATGAAAAAGACAGCGCGAGAGAGAGAGGCAGAGAGAGAGAAAGACAATGAGAGAGAGAGAGATACAGTGAGAGAGGCACAGAGAGAGAGAGAGAGAGGGGAGAGAGAAAGAAATACAGAGAAAGAAAAAGACAGCGAGAGAGAGAGAGAGAGAGAAAGACAGAGACACAGAGAGAGAGACAGACAGAGAGATTGAGAGAGAGAGACAGAGATGGAGAGAGAGAGAGAGACAGAGACAGGGTAGGGTAGGCAGTGGTGTAGTGGTATTGTCACTGTTCTAGTAACCCAGAGACCCAGGGTATTTCTCTGGGGGACATGGGTTCAAATCCCACCACAGCAGAAGGTGGAATTTGAATTGAATTAATAAATCTGGAATTAAAAAGCTGGTCTAATGACGGCCATGAAACCATTGTCAATTGTTGTAAAAACCCATCTGGTTCACTAATGTCCTTTAGGGAAGGGAATCTGCTGTCCTTACCTGGTCTGGCCTACATGTGACTCCAGACCCACAGCAATTTGGTTGACTCTTGCATGCCCTCCGACATGGCCTAGCAAGCCACTCAGTTGTACCTAAACACTACGAAGTCAATACAAAGGAACCTACCCCACACGGACTGCAGAGGTTCAAGAAGGCAGCTCGCCACCAACTTCTCGAGGGGTAATGAGCGATGGGCGATAAATGCTGGCCTGGCCAGTGACGCCCACATCCCATGAATGAATACAAAAAGAGAGACAGAGAGACTGAGAGAGGGAGAGAGAGAGTGAAAAGCACAGAGAAAGAGAGAAACAGAGAGAACGACAGTGAGAGAGAAAGAGACAGACAGAGAGAGACAGAGAGGAAGAGACAGAGAGAGACAGACAGAGAGAGAGAAAGACAGTGAGAGAGAAAGAGACAGAGAGAGACAGACAGAGACAGAGAGGAAGAGAGAGAGAGAGAAAGAGAGAGAGACTGAGAGAGGGAGAGAGAGCGTGAAAAGCACAGAGAAAGAGAAACAGAGAGAAAGACAGTGAGAGAGAAAGAGACAGAGAGAGAGACAGACAGAGACAGAGAGAGAGGAAGAGAGGGAGAGAGACAGACAGAGAGAGAGAAAGACAGTGAGAGAGAAAGAGACAGACAGAGACAGAGAGAGGAAGAGAGGGAGAGAGACAGACAGAGAGGGAGAGAGACAGACAGAGAGAGAGAGATAGAACAACAGAGTGAGAGAGAGACAGAGGGAGAGAGAGAGACAGAGAGAGAGAGAGAAAAAGAAAGGGGGAGAGAGAGAGACAAAGAGAGACAGACAGAGAAAGAGAGAGACAGAGAGCGAGAGAGAGAGACAGGCAGAGACAGAAAGAGAGAAAGACAGAGAGAGAGCGAGAGAGACAGAAAGACAGAGCGAGACAGAGAGAGGGAAAGACAATGAGAGAGGGAGAGAGAGAGAGAGTGAGGGATTGGAGACGGAGGGAGAGAGAGAGAGACAGAGAGTGAGAGATTGGAGATGGAGGGAGAGAGAGTGAAGGATTTAAGATGGAAGGAGAGAGAGAGAGACACTTTGTTTAACCCAGCAGATTCCAGTCAGTCAGCGGGTGAGCTGATCGCCTGGCCCCCCCGTGGCCGGACTCTGCTCCTTCCCTCCTGACGGTCGGTCAAACCACAAGCTGCCTGTCTGAGGGGGACAGGAAATCCAGTCAGCTTACCGGAGACGCCATGTGTCGTCAGATAGCGGCATGCCTCGAGGTAGATGTCCATCGGAGTTGGGAAGGAGAGAGGAGAAGAGGGAGGTGCTGCGCGGGGCGACTGTCTCCGAGCCCTCACCGGCCCCTTCAATCGACAGCGAGGAAGGCCTGAGGCCTCAGAGAGAGAGAACGAGAGTGCAGGCCTGAAAGACGACGAGCCTCCCTCGACCACAAGTTCCCCAATGCCTGCAGGCGTCTGCCTTCTCTGCCTTCTTGCGCAAGTTTCACACGAAACAGAACAAAGCAAAACGAGACAATGCAACGAGGCTTTCTTCACGTTACAGCCTCTCCCACAAGAGCTGACCACATCCCATGTTGCATACGAGGCCAGTGGGCCCCAGCGAAGGGCCCCCGGTGCAAAGGATATGCCTGTGATACAACTTCAGGGGCAGTTAAGGGAGTGTCGCACTGTGGGAGGGTCAGTACAGAGGGAGTGCCGCACTGTCTGAGGGTCAGTACCGAGGGAGTGCCGCACTGTCGGAGGGTCAGTACCGAGGGAGTGCCGCACTGTCGGAGGGTCAGTACCGAGGGAGTGCCGCACTGTCGGAGGGTCAGTACCGAGGGAGTGCCGCACTGTCTGAGGGTCAGTACCGACAGAGTGCAGCATTATCGGAGGGTCAGTACTGAGGGTGTGCCGCACTGTCGGAGGGTCAGTACTGAGGGAGTGCCGCACTGTCGGAGGGTCAGTACCGAGGGAGTGCCGCACTGTCAGAGGGTCAGTACCGAGGGAGTGCCGCACTGTCGGAGGGTAAGTACTGAGGGAGTGCCGCACTGTCTGAGGGTCAGTACCGACAGAGTGCAGCACTATCGGGGGGTCAGTACTGAGGGAGTGCCACACTGTCTGAGGGTCAGTACTAAGGGAATGCCGCACTGTCGGAGGGTTAGTACTGAGGGAGTGCCGCACTGTCGGAGGGTCAGTACTGAGGGAATGCCGCACTGTCGGAGGGTCAGTACTGAGGGAGTGCTGCACTGTCTGAGGGTCAGTACTGAGGGAATGCCGCACTGTCTGA
This sequence comes from Heterodontus francisci, assembly GCF_036365525.1. Classification (NCBI taxonomy): domain Eukaryota; kingdom Metazoa; phylum Chordata; class Chondrichthyes; order Heterodontiformes; family Heterodontidae; genus Heterodontus; species Heterodontus francisci. The sequence continues at coordinate 311,796 of NW_027140960.1, forward strand.
GGGTCAGTACTGAGGGAATGCCGCACTGTCGGAGGGTTAGTACTGAGGGAGTGCCGCACTGTCGGAGGGTCAGTACTGAGGGAATGCCACACTGTCTGAGGGTCAGTACTGAGGGAATGCCGCACTGTCGGAGGGTTAGTACTGAGGGAGTGCCGCACTGTCGGAGGGTCAGTACTGAGGGAATGCCACACTGTCTGAGGGTCAGTACTGAGGGAATGCCGCACTGTCGGAGGGTTAGTACTGAGGGAGTGCCGCACTGTCGGAGGGTTAGTACTGAGGGAGTGCCGCACTGTCAGAGGGTCAGTACTGAGGGACTGCCGCACTGTCGGAGGGTTAGTACTGAGGGAGTGCTGCACTGTCTGAGGGTCAGTACTGAGGGAATGCCTCACTGTCGGAGGGTTAGTACTGAGGGAGTGCTGCACTGTCTGAGGGTCAGTACTGAGGGAGTGCCGCACTGTCTGAGGGTCAGTACTGAGGGAATGCCGCACTGTCGGAGGGTCAGTACTGAGGGAGTGCCGCACTGTCGGAGGGTCAGTACTGAGGGAGTGCCGCACTGTCGGAGGGTCAGTACTGAGGGAGTGCCGCACTGTCGGAGGGTCAGTACTGAGGGAGTGCCGCATGATCGGAGGGTCAGTACTGAGGGAGTGCCACACTGTGGGAGGGTCAGTACTGAGGGAGTGCCGCACTGTCGGAGGGTCAGTACTGAGGGAGCGCCACACTGTCGGAGGGTCAGTACTGAGGGAGCGCCACACTGTCGGAGGGTCAGTACTGAGGGAGTGCCGCACTGTCGGAGGGTCAGTACTGAGGGAGTGCCGCATTGTGGGAGGGTCAGTACTGAGGGAGTGCCGCATTGTGGGAGGGTCAGTACTGAGGGAGTGTCACACTGTCAGAGGGTCAGTACTGAGGGAGTGCCGCACTGTCTGAGGGTCAGTACTGAGGGAATGCCGCACTGTCGGAGGGTCAGTACTGAGGGAGTGTCACACTGTCGGAGGGTCAGTACTGAGGGAATGCCGCACTGTCGGAGGGTTAGTACTGAGGGAGTGCCGCACTGTCGGAGGGTCAGTACTGAGGGAGTGCCGCACTGTCGGAGGGTCAGTACTGAGGGAATGCCGCACTGTCGGAGGGTCAGTACTGAGGGAGTGTCACACTGTCTGAGGGTCAGTACTGAGGGAGTGTCACACTGTCTGAGGGTCAGTACTGAGGGAATGCCGCACTGTCGGAGGGTTAGTACTGAGGGAGTGCCGCACTGTCGGAGGGTCAGTACTGAGGGAGTGCCGCACTGTCGGAGGGTCAGTACTGAGGGAATGCCGCACTGTCGGAGGGTCAGTACTGAGGGAGTGCCGCACTGTCGGAGGGTCAGTACTGAGGGAGTGCTGCACTGTCTGAGGGTCAGTACTGAGGGAGTGCCGCACTGTCGGAGGGTCAGTACTGAGGGAGTGCCGCACTGTCGGAGGGTCAGTACTGAGGGAGTGCCGCATTGTGGGAGGGTCAGTACTGAGGGAGTGCCGCATTGTGGGAGGGTCAGTACTGAGGGAGTGTCACACTGTCAGAGGGTCAGTACTGAGGGAATGCCGCACTGTCGGAGGGTCAGTACTGAGGGAGTGTCACACTGTGGGAGGGTCAGTACTGAGGGAGTGCCGCACTGTCGGAGGGTCAGTACTGAGGGAGTGTCACACTGTGGGAGGGTCAGTACTGAGGGAGTGCCGCACTGTCGGAGGGTCAGTACTGAGGGAGTGTCACACTGTGGGAGGGTCAGTACTGAGGGAGTGCCGCACTGCGAGACGCCAAACCGAGGACCCCGTCTTCCCTCTCGGGTGGATGTAAGAGATCCCAGGGCCGCGATTGGGAAGAAGAGTGGACTGGCGGTGTGGAGGGAATTCTCCCCGGTGTCCTGGGGCCCATGTTTATCCCTGAACCAACATCACTGAACAAAACAGATGATCCGGGCCATGACAGTGGGAAAAAAGGCAGCTCCTTCGAGGGGTGCGGAGATTCTGAAAGGCGTTATAGAACAGCATGGGTCTTTTTCTCACAGAGGAGTTCCCCACTGCTCACTCTGCAGTTGCTACTTCCTCCCGACAGTGTGCTCAAAGGTTTGCCCAAAAAACAATGCTGCACGCTTTTGAGCTGACTTACTTTCGTTTCCAAAATCAGGTTCCCCACTGGGGCAGGGAGATGTTTGGGTGAAATAACGACAGCCCTCGCAGAACGTAACCAGCAGAAAAAAACACACACACAGCTGCTGAGTTAGCAAGGGATTGTAATATCTGAAACTTCAGGGAGGGACACAGCTCTCTCCTAACGCACTGTGACATCCGGTCCCAGAGGGGGAAAGGACAGTGTATCTAACGCACTGTGACACCCGGTCCCAGAGGGGGAAAGGACAGTGTGTCCAACGCACTGTGACACCCGGTCCCAGAGGGGGAAAGGACAGTGTATCTAACACACTGTGACACCCGGTCCCAGAGGGGGAAAGGACAGTGTATCTAACACACTGTGACACCCAGTCCCAGAGGGGGAAAGGACAGTGTATCTAACGCACTGTGACACCCGATCCCAGAGGGGGAAAGGACAGTGTATCTAACGCACTGTGACACCCGGTCCCAGAGGGGGAAAGGACAGTGTATCGAACACACTGTGACACCCAGTCCCAGAGGGGGAAAGGACAGTGTATCTAACACACTGTGACACCCAGTCCCAGAGGGGGAAAGGACAGTGTATCTAACGCACTGTGACACCCGATCCCAGAGGGGGAAAGGACAGTGTATCTAACGCACTGTGACACCCGGTCCCAGAGGGGGAAAGGACAGTGTATCTAACACACTGTGACACCCGGTCCCAGAGGGGGAAAGGACAGTGTATCTAACACACTGTGACACCCAGTCCCAGAGGGGGAAAGGACAGTGTATCTAACGCACTGTGACACCCGATCCCAGAGGGGGAAAGGACAGTGTATCTAACGCACTGTGACACCCGGTCCCAGAGGGGGAAAGGACAGTGTATCTAACACACTGTGACACCCAGTCCCAGAGGGGGAAAGGACAGTGTATCTAACACACTGTAACACCCGGTCCCAGAGGGGGGAAAGGACAGTGTATCTAACACACTGTGACACCCGGTCCCAGAGGGGGAAAGGACAGTGTATCTAACACACTGTGACACCCAGTCCCAGAGGGGGAAAGGACAGTGTATCTAACACACTGTAACACCCGGTCCCAGAGGGGGGAAAGGACAGTGTATCTAACGCACTGTGACACCCGGTCCCAGAGGGGGAAAGGACAGTGTATCTAACACACTGTGACACCCAGTCCCAGAGGGAGGAAAGGACAGTGTATCGAACACACTGTGACACCCGGTCCCAGAGGGGGAAAGGACAGTGTATCTAACACACTGTGACACCCGGTCCCAGAGAGGGAAAGGACAGTGTATCTAACACACTGTGACACCCGGTCCCAGAGGGGGAAAGGACAGTGTATCTAACACACTGTGACACCCGGTCCCAGAGAGGGAAAGGACAGTGTATCTAACACACTGTGAAACCCGGTCCCAGAGGGGGGAAAGGACAGTGTGTCCAACGCACTGTGACACCCGGTCCCAGAGGGGGAAAGGACAGTGTATCTAACACACTGTGACACCCGGTCCCAGAGAGGGAAAGGACAGTGTATCTAACACACTGTGAAACCCGGTCCCAGAGGGGGGAAAGGACAGTGTGTCCAACGCACTGTGACACCCGGTCCCAGAGGGGGAAAGGACAGTGTATCTAACACACTGTGACACCCGGTCCCACAGGGGAAAAGGACAGTGTATCTAACACACTGTGACACCCGGTCCCAGAGGGGGAAAGGACAGTGTATCTAACACACTGTGACACCCGGTCCCACAGGGGAAAAGGACAGTGTATCTAACACACTGTGACACCCAGACCCAGAGGGGGAAAGGACAGTGTATCTAACGCACTGTGACACCCGGTCCCAGAGGGGGAAAGGACAGTGTATCTAACACACTGTGACACCCGGTCCCAGAGGGGGAAAGGACAGTGTATCTAACACACTGTGACACCCAGTCCCAGAGGGGGAAAGGACAGTGTATCTAACGCACTGTGACACCCAGTCCCAGAAGGGGAAAGGACAGTGTATCTAACGCACTGTGATACCCAGTCCCAGAGGGGGAAAGGACAGTGTATCTAACACACTGTGACACCCAGTCCCAGAGGGGGAAAGGACAGTGTATCTAACGCACTGTGATACCCAGTCCCAGAGGGGGAAAGGACAGTGTATCTAACATACTGTGACACCCGGTCCCAGAGGGGGAAAGGACAGTGTATCTAACACACTGTGACACCCGGTCCCAGAGGGGGAAAGGACAGTGTATCTAACGCACTGTGACACCCGGTCCCAGAGGGGGAAAGGACAGTGTATCTAACACACTGTGACACCCAGTCCCAGAGGGGGAAAGGACAGTGTATCTAACACACTGTGACACCCGGTCCCAGAGGGGGAAAGGACAGTGTATCTAACACACTGTGACACCCGGTCCCAGAGGGGGAAAGGACAGTGTATCTAACACACTGTGACACCCAGTCCCAGAGGGGGAAAGGACAGTGTATCTAACACACTGTGACACCCGGTCCCAGAGGGGCAAAGGACAGTGTATCTAACACATTGTGACACCTGGTCCCAGAGGGGGAAAGGACAGTGTATCTAACACACTGTGACACCCGGTCCCAGAGGGGGAAAGGACAGTGTATCTAACACACTGTGACACCCGGTCCCAGAGGGGGAAAGGACAGTGTATCTAACACACTGTGACACCCGGTCCCAGAGGGGGGTAAGGACAGTGTATCTAACACACTGTGACACCCAGTCCCAGAGGCGGAAAGGACAGTGTATCTAACGCACTGTGACACCCGGTCCCAGAGGGAGAAAGGACAGTGTATCTAACACACTGTGACACCCGGTCCCAGAGGGGGAAAGGACAGTGTATCTAACACACTGTGACACCCGGTCCCAGAGGGGGGAAAGGACAGTGTATCTAACACACTGTGACACCCAGTCCCAGAGGGGGAAAGCACAGTGTATCTAACGCACTGTGACACCCGGTCCCAGAGGGGGAAAGGACAGTGTGTCTAACACACTGTGACACCCGGTCCCAGAGGGGGGAAAGGACAGTGTATCTAACACACTGTGACACCCGGTCCCAGAGGGGGAAAGGACAGTGTATCTAACTCACTGTGACACCTGGTCCCAGAGGGGGAAAGGACAGTGTATCTAAGGCACTGTGACACCCGGTCCCAGAGGGGGAAAAGACAGTGTATCTAACACACTGTGACACCCAGTCCCAGAGGGGGAAAGGACAGTGTATCTAACACACTGTGACACCCAGTCCCAGAGTGGGAAAGGACAGTGTATCGAACGCACTGTGACACCCAGTCCCAGAGGGGGAAAGGACAGTGTATCTAACGCACTGTGACACCCGGTCCCAGAGGGGGGAAAGGACAGTGTATCTAACACACTGTGACACCCGGTCCCAGAGGGGGGAAAGGACAGTGTATCTAACACACTGTGACACCCGGTCCCAGAGGGGGGAAAGGACAGTGTATCTAACACACTGTGACACCCGGTCCCAGAGGGGGGAAAGGACAGTGTATCTAACACACTGTGACACCCGGTCCCAGAGGGGGGAAAGGACAGTGTATCTAACACACTGTGACACCCGGTCCCAGAGGGGGGAAAGGACAGTGTATCTAACACACTGTGACACCCGGTCCCAGAGGGGGAAAGGACAGTGTATCTAACACACTGTGACACCCGGTCCCAGAGGGGGAAAGGACAGTGTATCTAACACACTGTGACACCCGGTCCCAGAGGGGGGAAAGGACAGTGTATCTAACACACTGTGACACCCAGTCCCAGAGGGGGAAAGGACAGTGTATCTAACGCACTGTGACACCCGGTCCCAGAGGGGGAAAGGACAGTGTATCTAACACACTGACACCCGGTCCCAGAGGGGGAAAGGACAGTGTATCTAACACACTGTGACACCCGGTCCCAGAGGGGGGAAAGGACAGTGTATCTAACACACTGTGACACCCAGTCCCAGAGGGGGAAAGGACAGTGTATCTAACGCACTGTGACACCCGGTCCCAGAGGGGGAAAGGACAGTGTATCTAACACACGGTGACACCCGATCTGCATGCTCCCATCCCCCCATGGTTCAAAGCCATCCGAAAGAAAGTGTTATCTTGATGTAAAAACAAATTGATGGTTTACTCAGACAGCAGTGTTGTTTCAGTTCAGTAACAATGGGTCACTGTGTTGACAATCAAATTCAAATATATCTGGTGTGGAAATTCTCTCACAGGCTGTCCACAGACTCTGTATTCAAATCTTCCTGTTCGTCCCCGAGCTTTGACTATCTATGCTTTGTGATCATGCCCTATTTTAGCTTCTTCGACTACCTATCACCCAACCCGTCCTCATCAAACAGATCCCTTCCTCTCCGCTGCCGCCCCTCAACTCACCAGAGCTCTGAGACAGCCCGCCTGTGGATGGGAAACCCCCGTTGTAACTTCCTTCCGGTTCCCTTCAGGACATGGGCGGACGGCAATTCGCCTTTGGGGGGCATCACAGAAAACTGCCCGGTCGTCCCTCTGCACAGTCCCCCATCAAACACTCCCCAGGACAGGTACAGTACGGGGGTTAGATACAGAGTAAAGCTCCCTCTACACTGTCCCCATCAAACACTCCCAGGACAGGTACAGTACGGGGGTTAGATACAGAGTAAAGCTCCCTCTACACTGTCCCCCATCAAACACTCCCCAGGACAGGTACAGTACGGGGTTAGATACAGAGTAAAGCTCCCTCTACACTGTCTCCCATCAAACACTCCCCAGGACAGGTACAGTACGGGGGTTAGATACAGAGTAAAGCTCCATCTACACTGTCCCCCATCAAACACTCCCCAGGACAGGTACAGTACAGGGGTTAGATACAGAGTAAAGCTCCCTCTACACTGTCCCCATCAAACACTCCCCAGGACAGGTACAGTACGGGGGTTAGATACAGAGTAAAGCTCCCTCTACACTGTCCCCATCAAACACTCCCCAGGACAGGTACAGTACGGGGGTTAGATACAGAGTAAATCTCCCTCTACACTGTCCCCATCAAACACTCCCCAGGACAGGTACAGTACGGGGGGTTAGATACAGAGTAAAGCTCCCTCTACACTGTCCCCCATCAAACACTCCCAGGACAGGTACAGTACGGGGGTTAGATACACAGTAAAGCTCCCTCTACACTGTCCCCATCAAACACTCCCAGGACAGGTACAGTACGGGGGTTAGATACAGAGTAAAGCTCCCTCTACACTGTCCCCCATCAAACACTCCCCAGGACAGGTACAGTACGGGGGGTTAGATACTGAGTTCAGTTACCACAGACGGATCGTACAGTAAGGATTACACAATCAGGGTGTGGATTGCACAGATCACCACGATCTCACTGAACAGGCTCAGAGGGGCTAAATGGCCTTTCGCTGCTCCTCTCCTGCACCGATATCGTCTGCAGGATGTCTCCCGGGGAAATGATGGGCAGGAGGCCTCGGTCTTACCTGTTGCTCTGGGTATCTGCTGTCCGGCCATTGGGGCTAGTCAGGGGCTGTCGGATGTGATCACTCCGAGTGTGGGTTCCTCTCTGCCCTCAAACCCTGCCGCTAACACTTGGTGTGTGAGCAGTTTTTTTTTGTGCATGTGGTGTCAGTAGATTGTGAACACTGATCTCCGGGTCTATCTATGAATAGAATGACTGAGTTCATATCCTGTGTGAGCAGGTACAGAGATAGATACAAGTGATCTGCAAGGGAGGGAGGGAGATGCGGCGGGTCAGTGAGTGAGGGAGGGGGATACGGAGGGTCAGTGAGTGAGGGAAGGGGATACGGAGGGTCAGTGAGTGAGGGAGGGAGATACGGAGGGTCAGTGAGCGAAGGAGGGGGATACGGAGGGTCAGTGAGTGAGGGAGGGGGATACGGAGGGTCAGTGAGTGAGGGAGGGAGATACGGAGGGTCAGTGAGCGAAGGAGGGGGATACGGAGGGTCAGTGAGTGAGGGAAGGAGACACTGAGGGTCACTGAGGGAGGGTGTGTTTCTGAGGGTGTTAGTGGTGCCGATTTCTGCCCCTCTCTCACACCGGCAGCTAGCAGTACATTAAACGCATGGTGCGATCCCAAGAGGGAATGGGCGGATTTGCTGGACATTGCAAGGTCGGGTTGCTCCGTCTTCACTCCGAGAGTGATCCGAGTTTGAGGGGGCTTCTCCGCCTCGCCTCAGCTCCTCCTCAACCCGAGGGGCGGAGTGTCCGAGTGAACGGATCACGCCTTTCCCCTTCTCCTCGGGTTTTTGCCGGGTCTGAGTGTTCACTGTCCACTGAGGGGCCCGGAGAGGAAACCTCTCGGCAAGTGGAGTAACGGGAGAGAAGAGTCAGGAGCGGAATGAATGGGAGTAAAGAGGAGAGGGGCTGAATGTGGAACAAGGTTAATCCCCTCTCTCTCTCTCTCCTCATTCTGCTTTCTCTCTCTCTCCTCAATCTGCTTTCTCTCTCTCTCTCTCTCTCCTCATTCTGCTTTCTCTCTCTCTCCTCATTCTGCTTTCTCTCTCTCTCTCTCTCTCTCCTCATTCTGGTTTCTCTCTCTCTCTCTCTCTCTCTCCTCATTCTGGTTTCTCTCTCTCTCCTCATTCTGCTTTCTCTCTCTCTCTCCTCATTCTGCTTTCTCTCTCTCTCCTCATTCTGCTTTCTCTCTCTCTCTCCTCATTCTGCTTTCTCTCTCTCTCTCCTCATTCTGCTTTCTCTCTCTCTCTCCTCATTCTGCTTTCTCTCTCTCTCCTCATTCTGCTTTCTCTCTCTCTCCTCATTCTGCTTTCTCTCTCTCTCTCTCTATCTCCTCATTCTGCTTTCTCTCTCTCTCCTCATTCTGCTTTCTCTCGATCCTCATTCTGCTTTCTCTCTCTCTCTCTCCTCATTCTGCTTTCTCTCTCTCTCTCCTCATTCTGCTTTCTCTCTCTCTCTCCTCATTCTGCTTTCTCTCTCTCTCTCTCTATCTCCTCATTCTGCTTTCTCTCTCTCTCTCTCTCCTCATTCTGCTTTCTCTCTATCCTCATTCTGCTTTCTCTCTCTCTCTCTCCTCATTCTGCTTTCTCTCTCACTCTCTCTCTATATCCTCATTCTGCTTTCTCTCTCTCTCTCTCTCCTCATTCTGCTTTCTCTCTCTCTCTCTCTCTGCTCATTCACCTTTCTCTCTCTCGCTCTCTCTCTGCTCATTCTGCTTTCTCTCTCTCTCTCTCTCTCCTCATTCTGCTTTATCTCTCTCTCCTCATTCTGCTTTCTCTCTCTCTCTCTATCTCCTCATTCTGCTTTCTCTCTCTCTCTCTATATCCTCATTCTGCTTTCTCTCTCTCTCTCTCTCTCTCCTCATTCTGCTTTCTCTCTCTCTCTGCTCATTCTGCTTTCTCTCTCTCTCTCTCTCTCTCTCTCCTCATTCTGCTTTCTCCCTCTCTCTCTCTCTCCTCATTCTGCTTTCTCTCTCTCTCTCTCTCTCTCTACTCATTCTGCTTTCTCTCTCTCTCTCTCTCTCTCCTCATTCTGCTTTCTCTCTCCTCATTCTGCTTTCTCTCTCTCTGCTCATTCTGCTTTCTCTCTCTCTGCTCATTCTGCTTTCTCTCTCTCTCTCTCTCTGCTCATTCTGCTTTCTCTCTCTCTCTCTCTCTGCTCATTCTGCTTTCTCTCTCTCTCTCTCTCTCTCCTCATTCTGCTTTCTCTCTCTCTCTCTCCTCATTCTGCTTTCTCTCTCTCTCCTCATTCTGCTTTCTCTCTCTCTCTCTCTCTCTCCTCATTCTGGTTTCTCTCTCTCTCCTCATTCTGCTTTCTCTCTCTCTCTCCTCATTCTGCTTTCTCTCTCTCTCCTCATTCTGCTTTCTCTCTCTCTCTCCTCATTCTGCTTTCTCTCTCTCTCTCCTCATTCTGCTTTCTCTCTCTCTCTCCTCATTCTGCTTTCTCTCTCTCTCCTCATTCTGCTTTCTCTCTCTCTCCTCATTCTGCTTTCTCTCTCTCTCTCTATCTCCTCATTCTGCTTTCTCTCTCTCTCCTCATTCTGCTTTCTCTCGATCCTCATTCTGCTTTCTCTCTCTCCTCATTCTGCTTTCTCTCTCTCTCTCCTCATTCTGCTTTCTCTCTCTCTCTCCTCATTCTGCTTTCTCTCTCTCTCTCTCTATCTCCTCATTCTGCTTTCTCTCTCTCTCTCTCTCCTCATTCTGCTTTCTCTCTATCCTCATTCTGCTTTCTCTCTCTCTCTCTCCTCATTCTGCTTTCTCTCTCACTCTCTCTCTATATCCTCATTCTGCTTTCTCTCTCTCTCTCTCTCCTCATTCTGCTTTCTCTCTCTCTCTCTCTCTGCTCATTCACCTTTCTCTCTCTCGCTCTCTCTCTGCTCATTCTGCTTTCTCTCTCTCTCTCTCTCTCCTCATTCTGCTTTATCTCTCTCTCCTCATTCTGCTTTCTCTCTCTCTCTCTATCTCCTCATTCTGCTTTCTCTCTCTCTCTCTATATCCTCATTCTGCTTTCTCTCTCTCTCTCTCTCTCTCTCCTCATTCTGCTTTCTCTCTCTCTCTGCTCATTCTGCTTTCTCTCTCTCTCTCTCTCTCTCTCTCTCCTCATTCTGCTTTCTCCCTCTCTCTCTCTCTCCTCATTCTGCTTTCTCTCTCTCTCTCTCTCTCTCTACTCATTCTGCTTTCTCTCTCTCTCTCTCTCTCTCCTCATTCTGCTTTCTCTCTCCTCATTCTGCTTTCTCTCTCTCTGCTCATTCTGCTTTCTCTCTCTCTGCTCATTCTGTTTCTCTCTCTCTCTCTCTCTGCTCATTCTGCTTTCTCTCTCTCTCTCTCTCTGCTCATTCTGCTTTCTCTCTCTCTCTCTCTCTCTCCTCATTCTGCTTTCTCTCTCTCCTCATTCTGCTTTCTCTCTATCCTCATTCTGCGTTCTCTCTCTCTCTCTCCTCATTCTGCTTTCTCTCTCACTCTCTCTCTATATCCTCATTCTGCTTTCTCTCTCTCCTCATTCTGCTTTCTCTCTCTCTCTGCTCATTCTGCTTTCTCTCTCACTCTCTCTCTATATCCTCATTCTGCTTTCTCTCTCTCTCTCTCCTCATTCTGCTTTCTCTCTCTCTCTCTCTCTGCTCATTCAGCTTTCTCTCTCTCGCTCTCTCTCTGCTCATTCTGCTTTCTCTCTCTCTCTCTCTCTCCTCATTCTGCTTTATCTCTCTCTCCTCATTCTGCTTTCTCTCTCTCTCTCTATCTCCTCATTCTGCTTTCTCTCTCTCTCTCTATATCCTCATTCTGCTTTCTCTCTCTCTCTCTCTCTCTCTCCATTCTGCTTTCTCTCTCTCTCTCTCTCTCTCCTCATTCTGCTTTCTCTCTCTCTCTCCCTCTCTCTCTCCTCATTCTGCTTTCTCTCTCTCTCTCTCTCTCTCTACTCATTCTGCTTTCTCTCTCTCTCTCCTCATTCTGCTTTCTCTCTCCTCATTCTGCTTTCTCTCTCCTCATTCTGCTTTCTCTCTCTCTCTCTCTCTGCTCATTCTGCTTTCTCTCTCTCTCTCTCTCTCCTCATTCTGCTTTCTCTCTCTCCCTTCCTCTCCTCATTCTGCTTTCTCTCTCTCTCTTTCTCTCCTCATTCTGCTTTCTCTCTCTCTCCTCATGCTGCTTTGTCTCTCTCTCTCCTCATTCTGCTTTCTCTCTCTCTCCTCATTCTGCTTTCTCTCTCTCTCCTCATTCTGCTTTCTCTCTCTCTCTCTCTCTCTCTCTCCTCATTCTGCTTTCTCTCTCTCTCTCTCTCCTCATTCTGCTTTCTCTCTCTCTCTCTCTCCTCATTCTGCTTTCTCTCTCTCTCTATCTCCTCATTCTGCTTTCTCTCTCTCTCTCTCTCTCCACAATCTGCTTTCTCTCTCTCTCTCTCCACAATCTGCTTTCTCTCTCTCTCTCTCTCTCCTCATTCTGCTTTCTCTCTCTCTCCTCATTCTGCTTTCTCTCTCTCTCTCTCTCTATCTCCTCATTCTGTTTTCTCTCTCTCTCTCTCTCTATCTCCTCATTCTGCTTTCTCTCTCTCTCTCTCTCTATCTCCTTATTCTGCTTTCTCTCTCTCTCTCTCTCTCTCTCTCTCTCCTCATTCTGCTTTCTCTCTCTCTCTCTCCTCATTCTACTTTCTCTCTCTCTCTCTCCTCATTCTGCTTTCTCCCTCTCTCTCTCCTCATTCTGCTTTCTCTCTCTCTCCCTCCTCATTCTACTTTCTCTCTCTCTATCCTCATTCTGGTTTCTCTCTCTCTCTCTCCGCATACTGCTTTCTCTCTCTCTCTCTCTCTGCTCATTCTGCATTCTCCCTCTCTCCTCATTCTGCTTTCTCTCTCTCGCTTTCTCTCCGCTTTCTCTCTCCGCATTCTGCTTTATCTCTCTCTCTCTCTCCGCATTCTGCTTTCTCTCTCTCTCTCTCCTCATTCTGCTTTCTCTCTCTCTCTCTCCTCATTCTGCTTTCTCTCTCTCTCTCTCCTCATTCTGCTTTCTCTCTCTCTCTCTCCGCATTCTTCTTTGTCTCTCTCTCACTCTCCTCATTCTGCTTTCTCTCTCTTTCTCTCTCCTCATTCTGGTTTCTCTCTCTCTCTCTCCTCATTCTGCTTTCTCTCTCTCTCTCTCTCTCTCCTCATTCTGCTTTCTCTCCGCATTCTGCTTTCTTTCTCTCTGCATTCTGCTTTCTCCCTCTCACTCTCCTCATTCTGCTTTCTCTCTCTCTCTCTCTCTCTCTCTCTCCGCATTCTGCTTTCTCCCTCTCTCCCTCCTCATTCTGCTTTCTCTCTCTCTCTCTCCGCATTCTGCTTTCTCTCTCTCTCTCCTCATTCTGCTTTCTCTCTCTCTCTCTCCACATTCTGCTTTCTCTCTCTCTCTCTCCGCATTCTGCTTTCTCTCCCTCTCGCTCCTCATTCTGCTTTCTCTCTCTCTCTCTACTCATTCTGCTTTCTCTCTCTCTCCCTCCTCATTCTACTTTCTCTCTCTCTCTCCTCATTCTGCTTTCTCTCTCTCTCTCTCCTCATTCTGCTTTCTCTCTCTCTCTCTCCTCATTCTGCTTTCTCTCTCTCTCCCTCCTCATTCTACTTTCTCTCTCTCTCTCTCCGCATTCTGCTTTCTCTCTCTCTCTCTCCGCATTCTGCTTTCTCTCTCTCTCTCCGCATTCTGCTTTCTCTCTCTCCCTCCTCATTCTGCTTTCTCTCTCTCTATCCTCATTCTGGTTTCTCTCTCTCTCTCTCCGCATACTGCTTTCTCTCTCTCTCTCTCTCTGCTCATTCTGCATTCTCTCTCTCTCCGCATACTGCTTTCTCTCTCTCTCTCTCTCTGCTCATTCTGCTTTCTCCCTCTCTCTCTCTCCTCATTCTGCATTCTCTCTCTCTCTCTGCTCATTCTGCTTTCTCTCTCTCTCTTTCTCTGCTCATTCTGCTTTCTCTCTCTCTCTCTCTCTCTGCTCATTTTGCTTTCTCTCTCTCTCTCTCTCTCTCTCCGCATACTGCTTACTCTCTCTCTCTCTCTCCTCATTCTGCTTTCTCTCTCCTCATTCTGCATTCTCTCTCTCTCCGCATTCTGCTTTGTCTCTCTCTCTCTCCGCATTCTGCTTTCTCTCTCTCTCGCTCCCCATTCTGCTTTCTCTCTCTCTCGCTCCTCATTCTGCTTTCTCTCTCTCTCGCTCCTCATTCTGCTTTCTCTCTCTCTCGCTCCTCATTCTGCTTTCCCTCTCTCTCTCTCCGCATTCTGCTTTCTCTCTCTCTCTCTCCGCATTCTGCTTTCTCCGTCTCTCTCTCCGCATTCTACTTTCTATCTCTCTCTCTCCGCATTCTGCTTTCTCTCTCTCTCTCTCTCTCCGCATTCTGCTTTCTCCCTCTCTCTCTCCGCATTCTGCTTTCTCTCTCTCTCTATCCTCATTCTGGTTTCTCTCTGTCTCTCACTCCTCATTCTGGTTTGTCTCTCTCTCTCTCTCCTCATTCTGCTTTCTCTCTCTCTCTCTCTCTCTCCGCATTCTGATTTCTCTCTCTCTCTCTCCGCATTCTGCTTTCTCTCTCTCTCTCTCCGCATTCTGCTTTCTCTCTCTCTCTCTCCTCATTCTGCTTTCTCTCTCTCTCTCTCTCTCCGCATTCTGCTTTCTCTCTCTCTCTCTCTCTCCGCATTCTGCTTTCTCTCTCTCTCTCTCCGCATTCTGCTTTCTCTCTCTCTCGCTCCTCATTCTGCTTTCTCTCTCTCTCTCTCCTCATTCTGCTTTCTCTCACTCTCTCTCTCTCCGCATTCTGCTTCCTCTCTCTCTCTCTCTCTCCGCATTCTGCTTTCTCTCTCTCTCTCTCCGCATTCTGCTTTCTCTCTCTCTCGCTCCTCATTCTGCTTTCTCTCTCTCGCTCCTCATTCTGCTTTCTCCCTCTCTCTCTCTCTCCTCATTCTGCTTTCTCCCTCTCTCTCTCTCTCCTCATTCTGCTTTCTCTCTCCTCATTCTGCTTTCTCTCTCCTCATTCTGCTTTCTCTCTCTCTCTCTCTCTCTCTCCTCATTCTGCATTCTCTCTCTCTCTGCTCATTCTGCTTTCTCTCTCTCTCTCTTTCTCTGCTCATTCTGCTTTCTCTCTCTCTCTCTCTCTCTGCTCATTCTGCTTTCTCTCTCTCTCTTTCTCTCCTCATTCTGCTTTCTCTCTCTCTCTTTCTCTCCTCATTCTGCTTTCTCTCTCTCTCTGCTCATTCTGCTTTCTCTCTCTCTCTCTCTCTGCTCATTCTGCTTTCTCTCTCTCTCTCTCTCTCTGCTCATTCTGCTTTCTCTCTCTCTCTCTCTCTCCTCATTCTGCTTTCTCTCTCTCTCTCTCCTCATTCTGCATTCTCTCTCTCTCTCTCCTCATTCTGCTTTCTCTCTCTCTCTCTCCTCATTCTGCTTTCTCTCTCTCTCTCTCTCTGCTCATTCTGCTTTCTCTCTCTCTCTCCTCATTCTGCTTTCTCTCTCTCTCTCCTCATTCTGCTTTCTCTCTCTCTCTCTGCTCATTCTGCTTTCTCTCTCTCTCTCTGCTCATTCTGCTTTCTCTCTCTCTCTCTCCTCATTTTGCTCTCTCTCTCTCTCTCTCTCTGCTCATTCTGCTTTCTCTCTTTCTCTCTCTCTGCTCATTCTGCTTTCTCTCTCTCTCTCTCTCTGCTCATTCTGCTTTCTCTCTCTCTCTGCTCATTCTGCTTTCTCTCTCTCTCTTTCTCTCCTCATTCTGCTTTCTCTCTCTCTCTTTCTCTCCTCATTCTGCTTTCTCTCTCTCTCTTTCTCTCCTCATTCTGCTTTCGCTCTCTCTCTCTCTCTCTCCTCATTCTGCTTTCTCTCTCTCTCTCTCTCTCCTCATTCTGCTTTCTCTCTCTCTCTCTCTCTCTCTCTCCTCATTCTGCTTTCTCTCTCTCTCTCTCTCTCCTCATTCTGCTTTCTCTCTCTCTCTCTCTCTCTCCTCATTCTGCTTTCTCTCTCTCTCCTCATTCTGCTTTCTCTCTCTCCCCTCATTCTGCTTTCTCTCTCTCTCCGCATTCTGCTTTCTCTCTCTCTCCGCATTCTGCTTTCTCTCTCTCTCTCCTCATTCTGCTTTCTCTCTCTCTCTCTCTCTCTCTATCTATCTCCTCATTCTGCTTTCTCTCTCTCTCTCTCCTCATTCTGCTTTCTCTCTGTCTCTCTCCGCATTCTGCTTTCTCTCTCTCTCCGCATTCTGCTTTCTCCCTCTCTCTCTCTCCGCATTCTGCTTTCTGTCTCTCACTCTCCTCATTCTGCTTTCTCTCTCTCTCTCTCTCTCTCCGCATTCTACTTTCTATCTCTCTCTCTCCGCATTCTGCTTTCTCCCTCTCTCTCTCCGCATTCTGCTTTCTCTCTCTCTCTATCCTCATTCTGGTTTCTCTCTGTCTCTCTCTCCTCATTCTGGTTTGTCTCTCTCTCTCTCTCCTCATTCTGGTTTCTCACTCTCTCTCTCCTCATTCTGCTTTCTCTCTCTCTCTCTCCTCATTCTGCTTTCTCTCTCTCTCTCTCCTCATTCTGCTTTCTCTCTCTCTCTCTCTCTCCGCATTCTGCTTTCTCTCTCTCTCTCTCTCTCCGCATTCTGCTTTCTCTCTCTCTCTCTCCGCATTCTGCTTTCTCTCTCTCTCTCCCTCCTCATTCTGCTTTCTCTCTCTCTCTCTCCTCATGCTGCTTTCTCTCACTCTCTCTCTCTCCGCATTCTGCTTTCTCTCTCTCTCTCCGCATTCTGCTTTCTCTCTCTCTCGCTCCTCATTCTGCTTTCTCTCTCTCTCCGCATTCTGCTTTCTCTCTCTCTCTCTCCGCATTCTGCTTTCTCCCTCCTTCTCTCCTCATTCTGCATTCTCTCTCTCTCTCTCCGCATACTGCTTACTCTCTCTCCTCATTCTGGTTTCTCTTTGTCTCTCTCTCCTCAATCTGGTTTCTCACTCTCTCTCTCACTCCTCAATCTGGTTTCTCTCTCTCTCTCTCTCTCTCTCTCTCTTCTCAATCTGGTTGCTCTCTCTCTCTCTCCCTCCTCATTCTGGTTTCTCTCTCTCTCTCTCTCCCTCTCTCTCTCCTCATTCTGGTTTCTCTCTCTCTCTCTCCTCAATCTGGTTTCTCACTCTCTCTCTCACTCCTCAATCTGGTTTCTCACTCTCTCTCTCTCTCTCTCTCTTCTCAATCTGGTTTCTCTCTCTCTCTCTTTCTCTCCTCAATCTGGTTTCTCTCTCTCTCTCTCTCCTCATTCTGCTTTCTCTCTCTCTCTCTCTCCTCATTCTCATTCTGATTTCTCTCTCTCTCTCCCTCCTCATTCTGGTTTCTCTCTCTCTCTCCCTCTCTCCTCAATCTGGTTTCTCTCTCTCTCTCTCTCTCCTCATTCTGGTTTCTCTCTCTCTCTCTATCTCCTCATTCTGGTTTCTCTCTCTCTCTCTCCGCATTCTGCTTTCTCTCTCTCTCTCTCTCCGCATTCTGCTTTCTCTCTCTCTCTCTCCGCATTCTGCTTTCTCTCTCTCTCTCTCCGCATTCTGCTTTCTCTCTCTCTCGCTCCTCATTCTGCTTTCTCTCTCTCTCTCTCTCTCTCCGCATTCTGATTTCTCTCTCTCTCTCTCCGCATTCTGCTTTCTCTCTCTCTCTCCTCATTCTGCTTTCTCTCTCTCTCTCTCTCCTCATTCTGCTTTCTCTCTCTCTCTCTCCTCATTCTGCTTTCTCTGACTCTCTCTCTCTCCGCATTCTGCTTTCTCTCTCTCTCTCTCCGCATTCTGCTTTCTCTCTCTCTCTCTCCGCATTCTGCTTTCTCTCTCTCTCGCTCCTCATTCTGCTTTCTCTCTCTATCGCTCCTCATTCTGCTTTCTCCCTCTCTCTCTCTCTCCTCATTCTGCTTTCTCCCTCTCTCTCTCTCTCCTCATTCTGCTTTCTCTCTCCTCATTCTGCTTTCTCTCTCTCTCTCTCTCCTCATTCTGCATTCTCTCTCTCTCTGCTCATTCTGCTTTCTCTCTCTCTCTGCTCATTCTGCTTTCTCTCTCTCTTTCTCTGCTCATTCTGGTTTCTGTCTCTTTCTTTCTCTGCTCATTCTGCTTTCTCTCTCTCTCTTTCTCTCCTCATTCTGCTTTCTCTCTCTCTCTCTGCTCATTCTGCTTTCTCTCTCTCTCTTTCTCTCCTCATTCTGCTTTCTCTCTCTCTCTGCTCATTCTGCTTTCTCTCTCTCTCTCTGCTCATTCTGCTTTCTCTCTCTCTCTCTCTCTCCTCATTCTGCTTTCTCTCTCTCTCTCTCCTCATTCTGCTTTCTCTCTCTCTCTCTCTCTGCTCATTCTGCTTTCTCTCTCTCTCTCCTCATTCTGCTTTCTCTCTCTCTCTCCTCATTCTGCTTTCTCTCTCTCTCTCTCTCTGCTCATTCTGCTTTCTCTGTCTCTCTCTCCTCATTTTGCTTTCTCTCTCTCTCTCTCTCTCTCTCTGCTCATTCTGCTTTCTCTCTTTCTCTCTCTCTGCTCATTCTGCTTTCTCTCTCTCTCTCTCTCTGCTCATTCTGCTTTCTCTCTCTCTCTCTCTCTGCTCATTCTGCTTTCTCTCTCTCTCTTTCTCTCCTCATTCTGCTTTCTCTCTCTTTCTCTCCTCATTCTGCTTTCTCTCTCTCTCTTTCTCTCCTCATTCTGCTTTCTCTCTCTCTCGCTCTCTCTCCTCATTCTGCTTTCTCTCTCTCTCTCTCTCTCTCTCCTCATTCTGCTTTCTCTCTCTCTCTCTCTCTCCTCATTCTGCTTTCTCTCTCTCTCCTCATTCTGCTTTCTCTCTTTCTCCTCATTCTGCTTTCTCTCTTTCTCCTCATTCTGCTTTCTCTCTCTCTCCGCATTCTGCTTTCCCTCTCTCTCCGCATTCTGCTTTCCCTCTCTCTCCTCATTCTGCTTTCTCTCTCTCTCCGCATTCTGCTTTCTCTCTCTCTCCGCATTCTGCTTTCTCTCTCTCTCTCCTCATTCTGCTTTCTCTCTCTCTCTCTCTCTCTCTATCTCCTCATTCTGCTTTCTCTCTGTCTCTCTCCGCATTCTGCTTTCTCTCTCTCTCCGCATTCTGCTTTCTCCCTCTCTCTCTCTCCGCATTCTGCTTTCTGTCTCTCACTCTCCTCATTCTGCTTTCTCTCTCTCTCTCTCTCTCTCTCTCTCTCCGCATTCTACTTTCTATCTCTCTCTCTCCGCATTCTGCTTTCTCTCTCTCTCTCTGCTCATTCTGCTTTCTCTCTCTCTCTCTCTCTCCTCATTCTGCTTTCTCTCTCTCTCTCTCTGCTCATTCTGCTTTCTCTCTCTCTCTCTCTCCTCATTCTGCTTTCTCTCTCTCTCTCCTCATTCTGCTTTCTCTCTCTCTCTCCTCATTCTGCTTTCTCTCTCTCTCTCTCTCTGCTCATTCTGCTTTCTCTGTCTCTCTCTCCTCATTTTGCTTTCTCTCTCTCTCTCTCTCTCTCTCTGCTCATTCTGCTTTCTCTCTTTCTCTCTCTCTGCTCATTCTGCTTTCTCTCTCTCTCTCTCTCTGCTCATTCTGCTTTCTCTCTCTCTCTCTCTCTGCTCATTCTGCTTTCTCTCTCTCTCTTTCTCTCCTCATTCTGCTTTCTCTCTCTTTCTCTCCTCATTCTGCTTTCTCTCTCTCTCTTTCTCTCCTCATTCTGCTTTCTCTCTCTCTCGCTCTCTCTCCTCATTCTGCTTTCTCTCTCTCTCTCTCTCTCTCTCCTCATTCTGCTTTCTCTCTCTCTCTCTCTCTCCTCATTCTGCTTTCTCTCTCTCTCCTCATTCTGCTTTCTCTCTCTCTCCTCATTCTGCTTTCTCTCTTTCTCCTCATTCTGCTTTCTCTCTTTCTCCTCATTCTGCTTTCTCTCTCTCTCCGCATTCTGCTTTCCCTCTCTCTCCGCATTCTGCTTTCCCTCTCTCTCCTCATTCTGCTTTCTCTCTCTCTCCGCATTCTGCTTTCTCTCTCTCTCCGCATTCTGCTTTCTCTCTCTCTCTCCTCATTCTGCTTTCTCTCTCTCTCTCTCTCTCTCTATCTCCTCATTCTGCTTTCTCTCTGTCTCTCTCCGCATTCTGCTTTCTCTCTCTCTCCGCATTCTGCTTTCTCCCTCTCTCTCTCTCCGCATTCTGCTTTCTGTCTCTCACTCTCCTCATTCTGCTTTCTCTCTCTCTCTCTCTCTCTCTCTCCGCATTCTACTTTCTATCTCTCTCTCTCCGCATTCTGCTTTCTCTCTCTCTCTCTCCGCATTCTGCTTTCTCCCTCTCTCTCTCCGCATTCTGCTTTCTCCCTCTCTCTCTCCGCATTCTGCTTTCTCCCTCTCTCTATCCTCATTCTGGTTTCTCTCTGTCTCTCTCTCCTCATTCTGGTTTGTCTCTCTCTCTCTCTCCTCATTCTGGTTTCTCACTCTCTCTCTCTCCTCATTCTGCTTTCTCTCTCTCTCTCTCTCCTCATTCTGCTTTCTCTCTCTCTCTCTCTCTCCGCATTCTGCTTTCTCTCTCTCTCTCTCTGCATTCTGCTTTCTCTCTCTCTCTCTCCGCATTCTGCTTTCTCTCTCTCTCTCCCTCCTCATTCTGCTTTCTCTCTCTCTCTCTCCTCATTCTGCTTTCTCTCACTCTCTCTCTCTCCGCATTCTGCTTTCTCTCTCTCTCTCTCTCTCCGCATTCTGCTTTCTCTCTCTCTCGCTCCTCATTCTGCTTTCTCTCTCTCTCCGCATTCTGCTTTCTCTCTCTCTCTCTCCGCATTCTGCTTTCTCCCTCCTTCTCTCCTCATTCTGCATTCTCTCTCTCTCTCTCCGCATACTGCTTACTCTCTCTCCTCATTCTGGTTTCTCTTTGTCTCTCTCTCCTCAATCTGGTTTCTCACTCTCTCTCTCACTCCTCAATCTGGTTTCTCTCTCTCTCTCTCTCTCTCTCTTCTCAATCTGGTTGCTCTCTCTCTCTCTCCCTCCTCATTCTGGTTTCTCTCTCTCTCTCTCTCCCTCTCTCTCTCCTCATTCTGGTTTCTCTCTCTCTCTCTCCTCAATCTGGTTTCTCACTCTCTCTCTCACTCCTCAATCTGGTTTCTCACTCTCTCTCTCTCTCTTCTCAATCTGGTTTCTCTCTCTCTCTTTCTCTCCTCAATCTGGTTTCTCTCTCTCTCTCTCTCCTCATTCTGCTTTCTCTCTCTCTCTCTCTCCTCATTCTCATTCTGATTTCTCTCTCTCTCTCCCTCCTCATTCTGGTTTCTCTCTCTCTCTCTCCTCAATCTGGTTTCTCTCTCTCTCCTCATTCTGGTTTCTCTCTCTCTCTCTCCTCATTCTGGTTTATCTCTCTCTCTCTCTCTCTCTATCCTCATTCTGGTCTCTCTCTCTCTCTCTCTCCTCATTCTGGTTTCTCTCTCTCTCTCTCTCTCTCTCTCTCTCTCCTCATTCTGGTCTCTCTCTCTCTCCTCAATCTGCTTTCTCTCTCTCTCTCTCTCCTCATTCTGCTTTCTCTCTCTCTCCACATTCTGCTTTCTCTCTCTCTCCTCATTCTGCTTTCTCTCTCTCTCCTCATTCTGCTTTCTCTCTCTCTCCTCATTCTGCTTTCTCTCTCTCTCTCTCTCTCCTCATTCTGCTTTCTCTCTCTCTCTTTCTATCTCCTCATCCTGCTTTCTCTCTCTCTCTCCTCATTCTGCTTTCTCTCTCTCTCTCTCACTCCTCATTATGCTTTCTCTCTCTCTCTCTCTCCTCATTCTGCTTTCTCTCTCTCTCTCTCCTCATTCTGCTTTCTCTCTCTCTCTCTCCTCATTCTGCTTTCTCCCTCTCTCTCTCCTCATTCTGCTTTCTCTCTGTCTCTCTCTCTCCACTCATTCTGCTTTCTCTCTCTCTCTCTCCTCATTCTGCTTTCTCTCTCTCTCCGCATTCTGCTTTCTCTCTCTCTCTCTCCTCATTCTGCTTTCTCCCTCTCTCTCTCCTCATTCTGCTTTCTCCCTCTCTCTCTCCGCATTCTGTTTTCTCTCTCTCTCTCTCCTCATTCTGCTCTCTCTCTCTCTCTCTCCCTCCCTCCTCATTCTGGTTTCTCTCTCTCTCTCTCTCCTCAATCTGGTTTCTCTCTCTCTCTCTCTCTCTCCTCAATCTGGTTTCTCTCTCTCTCTCTCTCTCTCCTCATTCTGGTTTCTCTCTCTCTCTGTCTCCTCATTCTGATTTCTCTCTCTCTCTCCTCCTCATTCTGGTTTCTCTCTCTGTCTCTCTCTCTCCTCATTCTGGTTTCTCTCTCTCTCTCTCTCTCTCCTCATTCTGGTTTCTCTCTCTCTCTCTCTCTCTCTCCTCATTCTGGTTTCTCTCTCTCTCTCCTCATTCTGGTTTCTCTCTCTCTCTCTCTCTCTCCTCATTCTGGTTTCTCTCTCTCTCTCTCCTCATTCTGGTTTCTCTCTCTCTCTCTCCTCATTCTGGTTTCTCTCTCTCTCTCTCTCTCTCTCTCTATCCTCATTCTGCTCTCTCTCTCTCTCTCTCTATCCTCATTCTGGTTTCTCTCTCTCTCTCTCTCTCTCCTCATTCTGGTTTCTCTCTCTCTCTCTCCTCATTCTGGTTTCTCTCTCTCTCTCTCCTCATTCTGGTTTCTCTCTCTCTCTCCTCATTCTGGTTTCTCTCTCTCTCTCTCTCTCTCCTCATTCTGGTTTCTCTCTCTCTCTCTCTCCTCATTCTGGTTTCTCTCTCTCCTCATTCTGGTTTCTCTCTCTCCTCATTCTGGTTTCTCTCTCTCTCTCTCTCTCCTCATTCTGGTTTCTCTCTCTCTCTCTCTCTCTCTCTCTCCTCATTCTGGTCTCTCTCTCTCTCTCTCTCTGTCTCTCTCCTCATTCTGGTTTCTCTCCCTCTCCTCATTCTGGTTTCTCTCTCTTTCTCTCCTCATTCTAGTTTCTCTCTCTCTCTCTCCTCATTCTAGTTTCTCTCTCTCTCTCTCCTCATTCTGGTTTCTCTCTCTCTCTCTCTCCTCATTCTGGTTTCTCTCTCTCTCTCTCTCCTCATTCTGGTTTCTCTCTCTCTCTCTCTCTCTCTCTATCCTCATTCTGCTTTCTCTCTCTCTCTCTCTCCTCATTCTGGTTTCTCTCTCTCTCTCTCTCTCCTCCTTCTGGTTTCTCTCTCTCTCTCTCCTCATTCTGGTTTCTCTCTCTCTCTCTCCTCATTCTGGTTTCTCTCTCTCTCTCTCCTCATTCTGGTTTCTCTCTCTCCCTCTCCTCATTCTGGTTTCTCTCTCTCCCTCTCCTCATTCTGGTCTCTCTCTCTCCCTCTCCTCATTCTGGTCTCTCTCTCTCCCTCTCCTCATTCTGGTCTCTCTCTCTCTATCTCCTCAGTCTGGTTTCTCTCTCTCTCTCCTCATTCTGGTGTCACTCTCTCTCTCTCTCTCTCTCTCTCCTCATTCTGGTTTCTCTCTCACTCTCTCTCTCCTCATTCTGGTTTCTCTCTCACTCTCTCTCTCCTCATTCTGCTTTCTCTCTCTCTCTCTCCTCATTCTGCTTTCTCTCTCTCTCTCTCTCCTCATTCTGCTTTCTCTCTCTCTCTCTCTCCTCATTCTGGTTTCTCTCTCACTCTCTCTCTCCTCATTCTGCTTTCTCTCTCTCTCTCCTCATTCTGCTTTCTCTCTCTCTCTCCTCATTCTGCTTTCTCTCTCTCTCTCCTCATTCTGCTTTCTCTCTCTCTCTCTCTCTCTCCTCATACTGCTTTCTCTCTCTCTCTCTCTCTCTCCTCATACTGCTTTCTCTCTCTCTCTCTCTCTCTCCTCATTCTGCTTTCTCTCTCTCTCCTCATTCTGCTTTCTCTCTCTCTCTCTCCTCATTCTGCTTTCTCTCTCTCTCTCTCCTCATTCTGATTTCTCTCTCTCTCTCTCCGCATTCTGCTTTCTCTCTGTCTCTCTCCGCATTCTGCTTTCTCCCTCTCTCTCTCCTCATTCTGCTTTCTCTCTGTCTCTCTCCTCATTCTGCTTTCTCCCTCTTTCTCTCCTCATTCTGCTTTCTCTGTCTCTCTCCGCATTCTGCTTTCTCTCTCTCTCTCTCTCCTCATTCTGCTTTCTCTCTCTCTCTCTCTCTCTATCTCCTCATTCTGCTTTCTCTCTCTCCCTCTCTATCTCCTCATTCTGCTTTCTCTCTCGCTCTCTCTCCGCATTCTGCTTTCTCCCTCTCTCTCTCCTCATTCTGCTTTCTCCCTCTCTCTCTCCGCATTCTGCTTTCTCCCTCTCTCTCTCGGCATTCTGCTTTCTCCCTCTCTCTCTCCGCATTCTGCTTTCTCTCTCTCTCTCTCCTCATTCGGCTTTCTCTCTGTCTCTCTCCGCATTCTGCTTTCTCTCTCTCTCCGCATTCTGCTTTCTCCCTCTCTCTCTCCTCATTCTGCTTTCTCTCTCTCTCTCTCCGCATTCTGCTTTCTGTCTCTCACTCTCCTCATTCTGCTTTCTCTCTCTCTCTCTCTCTCCTCATTCTGCTTTCTCTCTCTCTCTCTCTCCTCATTCTCTCCGCATTCTGCTTTGTCTCTCTCTCTCTCCGCATTCTGCTTTCTCTCTCTCTCGCTCCCCATTCTGCTTTCTCCCTCTCTCTCTCCTCATTCTGCTTTCTCCCTCTTTCTCTCCTCATTCTGCTTTTTCTGTCTCTCTCCGCATTCTGCTTTCTCTCTCTCTCTCTCTCCTCATTCTGCTTTCTCTCTCTATCTCCTCATTCTGCTTTCTCTCTCTCCCTCTCTATCTCCTCATTCTGCTTTCTCTCTCGCTCTCTCTCCTCATTCTGCTTTCTCCCTCTCTCTCTCCGCATTCTGCTTTCTCCCTCTCTCTCTCCTCATTCGGCTTTCTCTCTCTCTCTCCGCATTCTGCTTTCTCTCTCTCTCCGCATTCTGCTTTCTCCCTCTCTCTCTCCTCATTCTGCTTTCTCTCTCTCTCTCTCCGCATTCTGCTTTCTGTCTCTCACTCTCCTCATTCTGCTTTCTCTCTCTCTCTCTCTCTCCTCATTCTGCTTTCTCTCTCTCTCTCTCTCTCCTCATTCTGCTTTCTCTCTCTCTCTCTCTCCTCATTCTCTCCGCATTCTGCTTTGTCTCTCTCTCTCTCCGCATTCTGCTTTCTCTCTCTCTCTCGCTCCCCATTCTGCTTTCTCTCTCTCTCTCTCCTCATTCTGCTTTCTCTCTCTCTCTCTCCTCATTCTGCCTTCTCTCTCTCTGCATTCTGCTTTCTCTCTCTCTGCATTCTGCTTTCTCTCTCTCTCTCTCCGCATTCTGCTTTCTCCCTCTCTCTCTCCGCATTCTACTTTCTATCTCTCTCTCTCCGCATTCTACTTTCTATCTCTCTCTCGCCGCATTCTGTTTTCGCTCTCTCTCTCGCCGCATTCTGCTTTCTCTCTCTCTCGCTCCCCATTCTGCTTTCTCTCTCTCTTGCTCCCCATTCTGCTTTCTCTCTCTCTCGCTCCCCATTCTGCTTTCTCTCTCTCTCTCTCCTCATTCTGCTTTCTCTCTCTCTGCATTCTGCTTTCTCTCTCTCTCTCTCCGCATTCTGCTTTCTCCCTCTCTCTCTCCGCATTCTACTTTCTATCTCTCTCTCTCCGCATTCTACTTTCTATCTCTCTCTCGCCGCATTCTGCTTTCTCTCTCTCTCTCGCCGCATTCTGCTTTCTCTCTCTCTCTCGCCACATTCTGGTTTCTCACTCTCTCTCTCCTCATTCTGCTTTCTCTCTCTCACTCTCTCTCCGCATTCTGCTTTCTCTCTCTCACTCTCTGCATTCTGCTTTCTCTCTCTCTCTCCTCATTCTGTTTTCTCTCTCTCTCTCTCTCCTCATTCTGCTTTCTCTCTCTCTCTCTCCTCATTCTGCTTTCTCTCTCTCTCTCTCCCCTCATTCTGCTTTCTCTCTCTCTCTCTCTCCGCATTCTGCTTTCTCTCTCTCTCTCTCCGCATTCTGCTTTCTCTCTCTCTCGCTCCTCATTCTGCTTTCTCTCTCTCCTCATTCTGCTTTCTCTCTCTCTCTCCTCATTCTGATTTCTCTCTCTCTCTCCTCATTCTGATTTCTCTCTCTCTCTCTCCGCATTCTGCTTTCTCTCTGTCTCTCTCCGCATTCTGCTTTCTCCCTCTCTCTCTCCTCATTCTGCTTTCTCTCTGTCTCTCTCCTCATTCTGCTTTCTCCCTCTTTCTCTCCTCATTCTGCTTTCTCTCTGTCTCTCTCCGCATTCTGCTTTCTCTCTCTCTCTCTCTCCTCATTCTGCTTTCTCTCTCTCTCTCTCTCTATCTCCTCATTCTGCTTTCTCTCTCTCCCTCTCTATCTCCTCATTGTGCTTTCTCTCTCTCCCTCTCTATCTCCTCATTCTGCTTTCTCTCTCTCCCTCTCTATCTCCTCATTCTGCTTTCTCTCTCGCTCTCTCTCCGCATTCTGCTTTCTCCCTCTCTCTCTCCTCATTCTGCTTTCTCCCTCTCTCTCTCCGCATTCTGCTTTCTCTCTCTCTCTCTCCTCATTCGGCTTTCTCTCTGTCTCTCTCCGCATTCTGCTTTCTCTCTCTCTCCGCATTCTGCTTTCTCCCTCTCTCTCTCCTCATTCTGCTTTCTCTCTCTCTCTCTCCGCATTCTGCTTTCTGTCTCTCACTCTCCTCATTCTGCTTTCTCTCTCTCTCTCTCCTCATTCTGCTTTCTCTCTCTCTCTCTCTCTCTCCTCATTCTGCTTTCTCTCTCTCTCTCTCTCCTCATTCTGCTTTCTCTCTCTCTCTCTCCTCATTCTGCTTTCTCTCTCTCTCTCTCCTCATTCTGCTTTCTCTCTCTCCTCATTCTCTCCGCATTCTGCTTTGTCTCTCTCTCTCTCTGCATTCTGCTTTCTCCCTCTCTCTCTCCGCATTCTACTTTCTATCTCTCTCTCTCCGCATTCTGCTTTCTCTCTCTCTCTCGCCGCATTCTGCTTTCTCTCTCTCACTCTCTCTCCGCATTCTGCTTTCTCTCTCTCACTCTCTCTCCGCATTCTGCTTTCTCTCTCACTATCCTCATTCTGGTTTCTCACTCTCTCTCTGCTCATTCTGCTTTCTCTCTCTCTCTCTCCTCATTCTGCTTTCTCTCTCTCACTCTCTCTCCGCATTCTGCTTTCTCTCTCTCTCTCCGCATTCTGCTTTCTCTCTCTCACTCTCTCTCCGCATTCTGCTTTCTCTCTCTCTCTCCTCATTCTGTTTTCTCTCTCTCTCTCTCTCCTCATTCTGCTTTCTCTCTCTCTCTCTCCCCTCATTCTGCTTTCTCTCTCTCTCTCTCTCTCCGCATTCTGCTTTCTCTCTCTCTCTCTCCGCATTCTGCTTTCTCTCTCTCTCCGCATTCTGCTTTCTCTCTCTCTCGCTCCTCATTCTGCTTTCTCTCTCTCTCGCTCCTCATTCTGCTTTCTCTCTCTCTCTCCCTCCTCATTCTGGTTTCTCTCTCTCTCTCTCTCTCTCTCTCCCTCCTCATTCTGGTTTCTCTCTCTCTCTCTCCTCATTCTGCTCTCTCTCTCTCTCTCTCTCTCTCTCCTCATTCTGGTTTCTCTCTCTCTCTCTCCTCATTCTGCTCTCTCTCTCTCTCTCTCTCTCTCTCTCTCCTCATTCTGCTCTCTCTCTCTCTCTCTCTCCTCATTCTGCTCTCTCTCTCTCTCTCTCCTCATTCTGCTCTCTCTCTCTCTCCTCATTCTGCTTTCTCTCTCTCTCTCTCTCCCTCCTCATTCTGGTTTCTCTCTCTCTCTCTCTCTCTCTCCTCATTCTGGTTTCTCTCTCCCTCTCTCTCTCCTCATTCTGGTTTCTCTCTCTCTCTCTCTCTCTCCTCAATCTGGTTTCTCTCTCTCTCTCTCTCTCTCTCTCCTCAATCTGGTTTCTCTCTCCTCAATCTGGTTTCTCTCTCTCTCTCTCTCTCTCTCTCTTCTCAATCTGGTTTCTCTCTCCTCAATCTGGTTTCTCTCTCTCTCTCTCTCTCTCTCTCTCTCCTCAATCTGGTTTCTCTCTCTCTCTCTCTCCTCATTCTGGTTTCTCTCTCTCTCTCTCCTCATTCTGGTTTCTCTCTCTCTCTCTCTCTCCTCATTCTGGTTTCTCTCTCTCTCTCTCCTCATTCTGGTATCTCTCTCTCTCTCTCTCTCTCTCTCTCTCCTCATTCTGGTTTCTCTCTCTCTCTCTCCTCATTCTGGTTTCTCTCTCTCTCTCTCTCTCTCTCTCTCCTCATTCTGGTTTCTCTCTCTCTCTCTCTCTCTCTCTCTCTCTCTCTCTCTCTCTCTCTCTCTCTCTCTCCTCATTCTGGTTTCTCTCTCTCTCTCTCTCTCTCCTCAATCTGGTTTCTCTCTCTCTCTCTCTCTCCTCATTCTGGTTTCTCTCTCTCTCTCTCTCTCTCTCCTCATTCTGGTTTCTCTCTCTCTCTCCCTCCTCATTCTGATTTCTCTCTCTCTCTCCCTCCTCATTCTGGTTTCTCTCTCTCTCTCTCTCTCCTCATTCTGGTTTCTCTCTCTCTCTCTCCTCATTCTGGTTTCTCTCTCTCTCTCTCTCTCTCTCCTCATTCTGGTTTCTCTCTCTCTCTCTCTCTCTCTCCTCGTTCTGGTTTCTCTCTTTCTCTCTCTCTATCCTCATTCTGGTCTCTGTCTCTCTCTCTCTCTCTCTCTCTCCTCATTCTGGTTTCTCTCTCTCCCTCTCTCCTCATTCTGGTCTCTCTCTCTCTCTCTCCTCAATCTGCTTTCTCTCTCTCTCTCTCTCCTCATTCTGCTTTCTCTCTCTCTCTTTCTATCTCCTCATTCTGCTTTCTCTCTCTCTCTCTCCTCATTCTGCTTTCTCTCTCTCTCTCTCCTCATTCTGCTTTCTCTCTCTCTCTCTCCTCATTCTGCTTTCTCTCTCTCTCTCTCCGCATTCTGCTTTCTCTCTCTCTCTCTCCGCATTCTGATTTCTCTCTCTCTCTCCGCGTTCTGCTTTCTCTCTCTCTCTCCGCGTTCTGCTTTCTCTCTCTCTCACTCTCTCTCCGAATTCTGCTTTCTCTCTCTCTCTCCGCGTTCTGCTTTCTCTCTCTCCATCTCCGCATTCTGCTTTCTCTCTCTCCATCTCCGCATTCTGCTTTCTCTCTCTCCATCTCCGCATTCTGCTTTCTCTCTGTCTCTCTCTCCTCATTCTGCTTTCTCTCTCTCTCCTCATTCTGCTTTCTCTCTCTCTCTCTCTCTATCTCCTCATTCTGTTTTCTCTCTCTCTCTCTCTCTCTTCTCATTCTGCTTTCTCTCTCTCTCTCTCTCTCTCCTCATTCTGCTTTCTCTCTCTCTCTCTCTCTCCTCATGCTGCTTTCTCTCTCTCTCTCTCCTCATTCTGCTTTCTCTCTCTCTCTCTCCTCATTCTGCTTTCTCCCTCTCTCTCTCCTCATTCTGCTTTCTCTCTGTCTCTCTCCTCATTCTGCTTTCTCTCTCTCTCTCTCCGCATTCTGCTTTCTCTCTCTCACTCTGATCATTCTGCTTTCTCCCTCTCTCCTCATTCTGCTTTCTCTCTCTCGCTTTCTCTCCGCTTTCTGCTTTCTCTCTCTCTCTCCGCATTCTGCTTTATCTCTCTCTCTCTCTCCGCATTCTGCTTTCTCTCTCTCTCTCTCCTCATTCTGCTTTCTCTCTCTCCTCATTCTGCTTTCTCTCTCTCTTTCTCCTCATTCTGCTTTCTCTCTCTCTTTCTCCTCATTCTGCTTTCTCTCTCTCTCTCTCTCCGCATTCTGCTTTCTCTCTCTCACTCTCCTCATTCTGCTTTCTCTCTCTTTCTCTCTCCTCATTCTGGTTTCTCTCTCTCTCTCCTCATTCTGCTTTCTCTCTCTCTCTCTCTCTTTCCTCATTCTGCTTTCTCTCCGCATTCTGCTTTCTTTCTCTCTGCATTCTGCTTTCTCCCTCTCTCCCTCCTCATTCTGCTTTCTCTCTCTCTCTCTCCGCATTCTGCTTTCTCTCTCTCCCTCTCCGCATTCTGCTTTCTCCCTCTCTCTCTCCGCATTCTACTTTCTACCTCTCTCTCTCCGCATTCTGCTTTCTCTCTCTCTCTCTCTCTCCGCATTCTGCTTTCTCCCTCTCTCTCTCCGCATTCTGCTTTCTCGCTCTCTCTCTCCGCATTCTGCTTTCTCTCTCTCTCTATCCTCATTCTGGTTTCTCTCTGTCTCTCACTCCTCATTCTGGTTTGTCTCTCTCTCTCTCTCTCTCACTCCTCATTCTGGTTTGTCTCTCTCTCTCTCTCCTCATTCTGCTTTCTCTCTCTCTCTCTCTCTCCGCATTCTGATTTCTCTCTCTCTCTCTCTCTCCGCATTCTGATTTCTCTCTCTCTCTCTCCGCATTCTGCTTTCTCTCTCTCTCTCCTCATTCTGCTTTCTCTCTCTCTCTCTCTCCTCATTCTGCTTTCTCTCTCTCTCTCTCTCCTCATTCTGCTTTCTCTCTCTCTCTCTCTCTCCGCATTCGGCTTTCTCTCTCTCTCTCTCCGCATTCTGCTTTCTCTCTCTCTCGCTCCTCATTCTGCTTTCTCTCTCTCCTCATTTTGCTTTCTCTCTCTCTCTCTCTCTCTCCTCATTCTGCTTTCTCCCTATCTCTCTCTCTCCTCATTCTGCTTTCTCTCTCCTCATTCTGCTTTCTCTCTCTCTCTCTCTCTCTCTCCTCATTCTGCATTCTCTCTCTCTCTGCTCATTCTGCTTTCTCTCTCTCTCTCTTTCTCTGCTCATTCTGCTTTCTCTCTCTCTCTCTCTCTCTGCTCATTCTGCTTTCTCTCTCTCTCTTTCTCTCCTCATTCTGCTTTCTCTCTCTCTCTCTGTCTCCTCATTCTGCTTTCTCTCTCTCTCTTTCTCTCCTCATTCTGCTTTCTCACTCTCTCTCTGCTCATTCTGCTTTCTCACTCTCTCTCTCTCTGCTCATTCTGCTTTCTCTCTCTCTCTCTCTCTCCTCATTCTGCTTTCTCTCTCTCTCTCTCCTCATTCTGCTTTCTCTCTCTCTCTCTCCTCATTCTGCTTTCTCTCTCTCTCTCCTCATTCTGCTTTCTCTCTCTCTCTCTCTCTGCTCATTCTGCTTTCTCTCTCTCTCTCCTCATTCTGCTTTCTCTCTCTCTCTCTCTCTGCTCATTCTGCTTTCTCTCTCTCTCTCCTCATTCTGCTTTCTCTCTCTCTCTCTCTCTGCTCATTCTGCTTTCTCTCTCTCTCTTTCTCTCCTCATTCTGCTTTCTCACTCTCTCTCTCCTCATTCTGCTTTCTCACTCTCTCTCTCTCTGCTCATTCTGCGTTCTCTCTCTCTCTCTCTCTCCTCATTCTGCTTTCTCTCTCTCTCTCTCCTCATTCTGCTTTCTCTCTCTCTCTCTCCTCATTCTGCTTTCTCTCTCTCTCTCTCTCCTCATTCTGCTTTCTCTCTCTCTCTCTCCTCATTCTGCTTTCTCTCTCTCTCTCTCCTCATTCTGCTTTCTCTCTCTCTCTCTCTCTGCTCATTCTGCTTTCTCTCTCTCTCTCCTCATTCTGCTTTCTCTCTCTCTCTCTCCTCATTCTGCTTTCTCTCTCTCTCTCTGCTCATTCTGCTTTCTCTCTCTCTCTCTCCTCATTTTGCTTTCTCTCTCTCTCTCTCTCTGCTCATTCTGCTTTCTCTCTCTCTCTCTCTCTGCTCATTCTGCTTTCTCTCTCTCTGCTCATTCTGCTTTCTCTCTCTCTCTCTCTCTGCTCATTCTGCTTTCTCTCTCTCTCTTTCTCTCCTCATTCTGCTTTCTCTCTCTCTCTTTCTCTCCTCATTCTGCTTTCTCTCTCTCTCTTTCTCTACTCATTCTGCTTTCTCTCTCTCTCTCTCTCCTCATTCTGCTTTCTCTCTCTCTCTCTCTCCTCATTCTGCTTTCTCTCTCTCTCTCCTCATTCTGCTTTCTCTCTCTCTCTCCTCATTCTGCTTTCTCTCTCTCTCTCTCTCTCTCTCTCCTCATTCTGCTTTCTCTCTCTCTCCTCATTCTGCTTTCTCTCTCTCTCCTCATTCTGCTTTCTCTCTCTCTCCTCATTCTGCTTTCTCTCTCTCTCCTCATTCTGCTTTCTCTCTCTCTCCTCATTCTGCTTTCTCTCTCTCTCCGCATTCTGCTTTCCCTCTCTCTCCGCATTCTGCTTTCCCTCTCTCTCCGCATTCTGCTTTCTCTCTCTCTCCGCATTCTGCTTTCTCTCTCTCTCCGCATTCTGCTTTCTCTCTCTCTCTCTCTCTATCTCCTCATTCTGCTTTCTCTCTCTCTCTCTCCTCATTCTGCTTTCTCTCTGTCTCTCTCCGCATTCTGCTTTCTCTCTCTCTCCGCATTCTGCTTTCTCTCTCTCTCCGCATTCTGCTTTCTCCCTCTCTCTCTCTCCGCATTCTGCTTTCTGTCTCTCACTCTCCTCATTCTGCTTTCTCTCTCTCTCTCTCCTCATTCTGCTTTCTCTCTCTCTCTCTCTCCTCATTCTCTCTGCATTCTGCTTTGTCTCTCTCTCTCTCCGCATTCTGCTTTCTCTCTCTCTCGCTCCCCATTCTGCTTTCTCTCTCTCTCGCTCCTCATTCTGCTTTCTCTCTCTCTCTCTCTCTCCTCATTCTGCTTTCTCTCTCTCACCTCATTCTGCTTTCTCTCTCTCTCCTCATTCTGCTTTCTCTCTCTCTCCTCATTCTGCTTTCTCTCTCTCTCCGCATTCTGCTTTCCCTCTCTCTCCGCATTCTGCTTTCTCTCTCTCTCCGCATTCTGCTTTCTCTCTCTCTCCGCATTCTGCTTTCTCTCTCTCTCCTCATTCTGCTTTCTCTCTCTCTCTCTCTCTATCTCCTCATTCTGCTTTCTCTCTCTCTCTCTCCTCATTCTGCTTTCTCTCTGTCTCTCTCCGCATTCTGCTTTCTCTCTCTCTCCGCATTCTGCTTTCTCCCTCTCTCTCTCTCCGCATTCTGCTTTCTGTCTCTCACTCTCCTCATTCTGCTTTCTCTCTCTCTCTCTCTCTCCTCATTCTCTCCGCATTCTGCTTTGTCTCTCTCTCTCTCCGCATTCTGCTTTCTCTCTCTCTCGCTCCCCATTCTGCTTTCTCTCTCTCTCGCTCCTCATTCTGCTTTCTCTCTCTCTCGCTCCTCATTCTGCTTTCTCTCTCTCTCTCTCCGCATTCTGCTTTCTCTCTCTCTCTCTCCGCATTCTGCTTTCTCCCTCTCTCTCTCCGCATTCTGCTTTCTATCTCTCTCTCTCCGCATTCTGCTTTCTCTCTCTCTCTCCCTCTCCGCATTCTGCTTTCTCCCTCTCTCTCTCCGCATTCTGCTTTCTCCCTCTCTCTCTCCGCATTCTGCTTTCTCTCTCTCTCTATCCTCATTCTGGTTTCTCTCTGTCTCTCTCTCCTCATTCTGGTCTCTCTCTCTCTCTCTCTCTCTCTCTCTCTCCTCATTCTGGTCTCTCTCTCTCTCCTCATTCTGGTTTCTCACTCTCTCTCCTCATTCTGGTTTCTCACTCTCTCTCTCCTCATTCTGCTTTCTCTCTCTCACTCTCCTCATTCTGCTTTCTCTCTCTCTCTCTCTCTCCGCATTCTGCTTTCTCTCTCTCTCTCTCCGCATTCTGCTTTCTCTCTCTCTCTCCTCATGCTGCTTTCTCTCTCTCTCTCCTCATTCTGCTTTCTCTCTCTCTCTCTCTCCTCATTCTGCTTTCTCTCTCTCTCTCTCCTCATTCTGCTTTCTCTCTCTCTCTCTCCTCATTCTGCTTTCTCTCACTCTCTCTCTCTCTCCGCATTCTGCTTTCTCTCACTCTCTCTCTCTCCGCATTCTGCTTTCTCTCACTCTCTCTCTCTCCGCATTCTGCTTTCTCTCTCTCTCTGCATTCTGCTTTCTCTCTCTCTCGCTCCTCATTCTGCTTTCTCTCTCTCTCCGCATTCTGCTTTCTCTCTCTCTCTCTCCGCATTCTGCTTTCTCCCTCCTTCTCTCCTCATTCTGCATTCTCTCTCTCTCTCCGCATACTGCTTACTCTCTCTCCTCATTCTGGTTTCTCTTTGTCTCTCTCTCCTCAATCTGGTTTCTCACTCTCTCTCTCCCTCCTCATTCTGGTTTCTCTCTCTCTCTCTCTCCCTCTCTCTCTCCTCATTCTGGTTTCTCTCTCTCTCTCTCTCTCTCCTCAATCTGGTTTCTCACTCTCTCTCTCACTCCTCAAGCTGGTTTCTCTCTCTCTCTCTCTCTTCTCAATCTGGTTTCTCTCTCTCTCTTTCTCTCCTCAATCTGGTTTCTCTCTCTCTCTCTCTCCTCGTTCTGCTTTCTCTCTCTCTCTCTCTCTCCTCATTCTCATTCTGATTTCTCGCTCTCTCTCCCTCCTCATTCTGGTTTCTCTCTCTCTCTCTCCTCAATCTGGTTTCTCTCTCTCTCTCTCCTCAATCTGGTTTCTCTCTCTCTCTCTCCTCAATCTGGTTTCTCTCTCTCTCTCTCTCCTCATTCTGGTTTCTCTCTCTCTCTCTCTCTCTCTCTATCCTCATTCTGGTCTCTCTCTCTCTCTCCTCATTCTGGTTTCTCTCTCTCTCTCTCTCTCTCCTCATTCTGGTCTCTCTCTCTCTCCTCAATCTGCTTTCTCTCTCTCTCTCTCTCCTCATTCTGCTTTCTCTCTCTCTCCTCATTCTGCTTTCTCTCTCTCTCTCTCTCTCTCCTCATTCTGCTTTCTCTCTCTCTCCTCATTCTGCTCTCTCTCTCTCTCTCTCTCCTCATTCTGCTTTCTCTCTCTCTCTCTCTCCTCATTCTGCTTTCTCTCTCTCTCTCTCTCCTCATTCTGCTTTCTCTCTCTCTCTCTCCTCATTCTGCTTTCTCTCTCTCTCTCTCCGCATTCTGCTTTCTCTGTCTCTCTCTCTCTCCGCATTCTGCTTTCTCTCTCTCTCTCTCCTCATTCTGCTTTCACTCTCTCTCTCTCCTCATTCTGCTTTCTCTCTCTCTCTCTCCTCATTCTGCTTTCTCTCTCTCTCCGCATTCTGCTTGCTCTGTCTCTCTCTCCTCATTCTGCTTTCTCCCTCTCTCTCTCCGCATTCTGCTTTCTCTCTCTCTCTCTCCTCATTCTGCTCTCTCTCTCTCTCTCTCCTCATTCTGCTCTCTCTCTCTCCCTCCCTCCTCATTCTGGTTTCTCTCTCTCTCTCTCTCTCTCCTCAATCTGGTTTCTCTCTCTCTCTCTTCAATCTGGTTTCTCTCTCTCTCTCTCTCTCTCTCTCTCCTCATTCTGGTTTCTCTCTCTCTCTCTCTCTCCTCATTCTGATTTCTCTCTCTCTCTCTCTCCTCATTCTGATTTCTCTCTCTCACTCCCTCCTCATTCTGGTTTCTCTCTCTCCTCATTCTGGTTTCTCTCTCTCTCTCTCTCCTCATTCTGGTTTCTCTCTCTCTCTCCTCATTCTGGTTTCTCTCTCTCTCTCCTCATTCTGGTTTCTCTCTCTCTCTCTCTCTCTCTCTCTCTCTCTCCTCATTCTGGTTTCTCTCTCTCTCTCTCCTCATTCTGGTTTCTCTCTCTCTCTCTCCTCATTCTGATTTCTCTCTCTCTCTCTCTCTCTATCCTCATTCTGCTCTCTCTCTCTCTCTATCCTCATTCTGGTTTCTCTCTCTCTCTCCTCATTCTGGTTTCTCTCTCTCTCTCTCTCTCTCCTCATTCTGGTTTCTCTCTCTCTCTCTCTCCTCATTCTGGTTTCTCTCTCTCTCTCTCTCCTCATTCTGGTTTCTCTCTCTCTCTCTCTCCTCATTCTGGTTTCTCTCTCTCTCTCTCTCCTCATTCTGGTTTCTCTCTCTCTCTCTCTCTCTCTCCTCATTCTGGTCTCTCTCTCTCTCCTCATTCTGGTCTCTCTCTCTCTCTCTCCTCATTCTGGTTTCTCTCTCTCTCTCCTCATTCTAGTTTCTCTCTCTCTCTCTCCTCATTCTGGTTTCTCTCTCTCTCCTCATTCTGGTCTCTCTCTCTCCTCAGTCTGGTTTCTCTCTCTCTCTCCTCATTCTGCTTTCTCTCTCTCTCCTCATTCTGGTTTCTCTCTCTCTCTCTCTCCTCATTCTGGTGTCACTCTCTCTCTCTCTCTCCTCATTCTGGTTTCTCTCTCACTCTCTCTCTCCTCATTCTGGTTTCTCTCTCTCTCTCTCTCCTCATTCTGCTTTCTCTCTCTCTCTCTCTCCTCATTCTGCTTTCTCTCTCTCTCTCTCTCCTCATTCTGCTTTCTCTCTCTCTCTCTCTCCTCATTCTGCTTTCTCTCTCTCTCTCTCCTCATTCTGCTTTCTCTCTCTCTCTCTCCCCTCATTCTGCTTTCTCTCTCTCTCTCCTCATTCTGCTTTCTCTCTCTCTCTCTCCGCATTCTGCTTTCTCTCTGTCTCTCTCTCCTCATTCTGCTTTCTCTCTCTCTCTCTCTCCTCATTCTGCTTTCTCTCTCTCTCTCTCCTCATTCTGCTTTCTCTCTCTCTCTCTCCCCTCATTCTGCTTTCTCTCTCTCTCTCTCTCTCCGCATTCTGCTTTCTCTCTCTCTCTCTCCGCATTCTGCTTTCTCTCTCTCTCGCTCCTCATTCTGCTTTCTCTCTCTCTCGCTCCTCATTCTGCTTTCTCTCTCTCTCCGCATTCTGCTTTCTCTCTCTCTCTCTCCGCATTCTGCTTTCTCCCTCCTTCTCTCCTCATTCTGCATTCTCTCTCTCTCTCCGCATACTGCTTACTCTCTCTCTCTCTCTCCCTCCTCATTCTGGTTTCTCTCTCTCTCTCTCTCTCTCCTCATTCTGCTCTCTCTCTCTCTCTCTTTCTCTCTCTCTCTCTCTCTCCTCATTCTGCTTTCTCTCTCTCTCTCTCTCCCTCCTCATTCTGGTTTCTCTCTCTCTCTCTCTCTCCTCAATCTGGTTTCTCTCTCTCTCCTCATTCTGGTTTCTCTCTCTCTCTCTCTCTCCTCATTCTGATTTCTCTCTCTCTCTCTCTCTCTCCTCATTCTGGTTTCTCTCTCTCTCTCTCTCTGCTCATTCTGGTTTCTCTCTCTCTCTCTCTCTCCTCAATCTGGTTTCTCTCTCTCTCTCCTCAATCTGGTTTCTCTCTCTCTCTCTCTCTCCTCAATCTGGTTTCTCTCTCTCTCTCTCTCTCCTCATTCTGGTTTCTCTCTCTCTCTCTCTCTCTCCTCATTCTGGTTTCTCTCTCTCTCTCCCTCCTCATTCTGATTTCTCTCTCTCTCTCCCTCCTCATTCTGATTTCTCTCTCTCTCTCCCTCCTCATTCTGATTTCTCTCTCTCTCTCCCTCCTCATTCTGATTTCTCTCTCTCTCTCCCTCCTCATTCTGGTTTCTCTCTCTCTGTCCCTCTCCTCATTCTGGTTTCTCTCTCTCTCTCTCCTCATTCTGGTTTCTCTCTCTCTCTCTCTCTCTCTCTCTCTCCTCATTCTGGTTTCTCTCTCTCTCTCTCCTCATTCTGGTTTCTCTCTCTCTCTCTCTCTCTCCTCATTCTGGTTTCTCTCTCTCTCTCTCTCTCCTCATTCTGCTCTCTCTCTCTCTCTCTCTCCTCATTCTGCTTTCTCTCTCTCTCTCTCTCCTCATTCTGCTTTCTCTCTCTCTCTCTCTCCTCATTCTGCTTTCTCTCTCTCTCTCTCCTCATTCTGCTTTCTCTCTCTCTCTCTCCGCATTCTGCTTTCTCTGTCTCTCTCTCTCTCCGCATTCTGCTTTCTCTCTCTCTCTCTCCTCATTCTGCTTTCACTCTCTCTCTCTCCTCATTCTGCTTTCTCTCTCTCTCTCTCCGCATTCTGCTTGCTCTGTCTCTCTCTCCTCATTCTGCTTTCTCCCTATCTCTCTCCGCATTCTGCTTTCTCTCTCTCTCTCTCCTCATTCTGCTCTCTCTCTCTCTCTCTCCTCATTCTGCTCTCTCTCTCTCCCTCCCTCCTCATTCTGGTTTCTCTCTCTCTCTCTCTCTCTCCTCAATCTGGTTTCTCTCTCTCTCTCTTCAATCTGGTTTCTCTCTCTCTCTCTCTCTCTCTCTCCTCATTCTGGTTTCTCTCTCTCTCTCTCTCTCCTCATTCTGATTTCTCTCTCTCTCTCTCTCCTCATTCTGATTTCTCTCTCTCACTCCCTCCTCATTCTGGTTTCTCTCTCTCTCTCTCTCTCTCTCCCTCCTCATTCTGGTTTCTCTCTCTCTCTCTCTCTCCTCATTCTGGTTTCTCTCTCTCTCTCTCTCCTCATTCTGGTTTCTCTCTCTCTCTCTCTCCTCATTCTGGTTTCTCTCTCTCCTCATTCTGGTTTCTCTCTCTCTCTCTCTCTCTCTCTCTCTCTCTCTCCTCATTCTGGTTTCTCTCTCTCTCTCTCCTCATTCTGGTTTCTCTCTCTCTCTCTCCTCATTCTGGTTTCTCTCTCTATCTCTCTCTCTATCCTCATTCTGCTCTCTCTCTCTCTCTATCCTCATTCTGGTTTCTCTCTCTCTCTCCTCATTCTGGTTTCTCTCTCTCTCTCTCTCTCTCCTCATTCTGGTTTCTCTCTCTCTCTCCTCATTCTGGTTTCTCTCTCTCTCTCCTCATTCTGGTTTCTCTCTCTCTCTCTCTCCTCATTCTGGTTTCTCTCTCTCTCTCTCTCCTCATTCTGATTTCTCTCTCTCTCTCCTCATTCTGGTTTCTCTCTCTCTCTCTCTCCTCATTCTGGTTTCTCTCTCTCTCTCTCTCCTCATTCTGGTTTCTCTCTCTCTCTCTCTCTCCTCATTCTGGTCTCTCTCTCTCTCCTCATTCTGGTCTCTCTCTCTCTCTCTCCTCATTCTGGTTTCTCTCTCTCTCTCCTCATTCTAGTTTCTCTCTCTCTCTCCTCATTCTGGTTTCTCTCTCTCTCCTCATTCTGGTCTCTCTCTCTCCTCAGTCTGGTTTCTCTCTCTCTCTCCTCATTCTGCTTTCTCTCTCTCTCCTCATTCTGGTTTCTCTCTCTCTCTCTCTCCTCATTCTGGTGTCACTCTCTCTCTCTCTCTCTCTCCTCATTCTGGTTTCTCTCTCACTCTCTCTCTCCTCATTCTGGTTTCTCTCTCTCTCTCTCCTCATTCTGCTTTCTCTCTCTCTCTCTCTCCTCATTCTGCTTTCTCTCTCTCTCTCTCTCCTCATTCTGCTTTCTCTCTCTCTCTCTCCTCATTCTGCTTTCTCTCTCTCTCTCTCCCCTCATTCTGCTTTCTCTCTCTCTCTCCTCATTCTGCTTTCTCTCTCTCTCTCTCCGCATTCTGCTTTCTCTCTGTCTCTCTCTCCTCATTCTGCTTTCTCTCTCTCTCTCTCCTCATTCTGCTTTCTCTCTCTCTCTCTCCTCATTCTGCTTTCTCTCTCTCTCTCTCCCCTCATTCTGCTTTCTCTCTCTCTCTCTCTCTCCGCATTCTGCTTTCTCTCTCTCTCTCTCCGCATTCTGCTTTCTCTCTCTCTCGCTCCTCATTCTGCTTTCTCTCTCTCTCGCTCCTCATTCTGCTTTCTCTCTCTCTCCGCATTCTGCTTTCTCTCTCTCTCTCTCCGCATTCTGCTTTCTCCCTCCTTCTCTCCTCATTCTGCATTCTCTCTCTCTCTCCGCATACTGCTTACTCTCTCTCTCTCTCTCTCCCTCCTCATTCTGGTTTCTCTCTCTCTCTCTCTGTCTCCTCATTCTGCTCTCTCTCTCTCTCTCTTTCTCTCTCTCTCTCTCTCTCTCCTCATTCTGCTTTCTCTCTCTCTCTCTCTCCCTCCTCATTCTGGTTTCTCTCTCTCTCTCTCTCCTCAATCTGGTTTCTCTCTCTCTCCTCATTCTGGTTTCTCTCTCTCTCTCTCTCTCTCCTCATTCTGATTTCTCTCTCTCTCTCTCTCTCTCCTCATTCTGGTTTCTCTCTCTCTCTCTCTCTGCTCATTCTGGTTTCTCTCTCTCTCTCTCTCTCCTCAATCTGGTTTCTCTCTCTCTCTCCTCAATCTGGTTTCTCTCTCTCTCTCCTCAATCTGGTTTCTCTCTCTCTCTCTCTCTCCTCAATCTGGTTTCTCTCTCTCTCTCTCTCCTCATTCTGGTTTCTCTCTCTCTCTCTCTCTCTCCTCATTCTGATTTCTCTCTCTCTCTCCCTCCTCATTCTGATTTCTCTCTCTCTCTCCCTCCTCATTCTGATTTCTCTCTCTCTCTCCCTCCTCATTCTGATTTCTCTCTCTCTCTCCCTCCTCATTCTGGTTTCTCTCTCTCTCTCCCTCCTCATTCTGGTTTCTCTCTCTCTCTCTCTCTTCTCATTCTGGTTTCTCTCTCTCTCTCTCCTCATTCTGGTTTCTCTCTCTCTCTCTCCTCATTCTGGTTTCTCTCTCTCTCTCTCCTCATTCTGGTTTTTCTCTCTCTCTCTCTCCTCATTCTGGTTTCTCTCTCTCTCTCTCTCTCCTCATTCTGGTTTCTCTCTCTCTCTCTCTCTCCTCATTCTGGTTTCTCTCTCTCTCTCCTCAATCTGGTTTCTCTCTCTCTCTCTCTCTCTCCTCATTCTGGTTTCTCTCTCTCTCTCTCCTCATTCTGGTTTCTCTCTCTCTCTCTCTCTCCTCATTCTGGTTTCTCTCTCTCTCTCCTCATTCTGGTTTCTCTCTCTCTCTCTCTCTCCTCATTCTGATTTCTCTCTCTCTCTCTCTCTCTCTCTCCTCATTCTGATTTCTCTCTCTCTCTCCTCATTCTGGTTTCTCTCTCTCTCTCTCCTCATTCTGGTTTCTCTCTCTCTCTCTCTCTCTCTCTCTCCTCATTCTGGTTTCTCTCTCTCTCTCTCTCTCTCCTCATTCTGGTTTCTCTCTCTCTCTCTCCTCATTCTGGTTTCTCTCTCTCCCTCTCTCCTCATTCTGGTCGGTCTCTCTCTCTCTCTCTCTCTCTCTCCTCAATCTGCTTTCTCTCTCTCTCTTTCTCCTCATTCTGCTTTCTCTCTCTCTCTCTCCTCATTCTGCTTTCTCTCTCTCTCTCTCCTCATTCTGCTTTCTCTCTCTCTCTCTCCTCATACTGCTTTCTCTCTCCCTCTCTCTCGCCGCATTCTGCTTTCTCCCTCTCTCTCTCCGCATTCTGCTTTCTCTCTCTCTCTCTCTCCGCATTCTGCTTTCTCCCTCTCTCTCTCCGCATTCTGCTTTCTCCCTCTCTCTCTCCGCATTCTGCTTTCTCTCTCTCTCTCTCTCTCTCCGCATTCTGCTTTCTCTCTCTCTCTCTCTCCGCCTTCTGCTTTCTCCCTCTCTCTCTCCTCATTCTGCTTTCTCCCTCTCTCTCTCCTCATTCTGCTTTCTCCCTCTCTCTCTCCTCATTCTGCTTTCTCTCTCTCTCTCTCCTCATTCTGCTTTCTCCCTCTCTCTCTCCTCATTCTGCTTTCTCTCTCTCTCTCTCCTCATTCTGCTTTCTCCCTCTCTCTCTCCTCATTCTGCTTTCTCTCTCTCTCTCTCCTCATTCTGCTTTCTCCCTCTCTCTCTCCTCATTCTGCTTTCTCTCTCTCCTCATTCTGCTTTCTCCCTCTCTCTCTCCTCTTTCTGCTTTCTCTCTCTCTCTTTCTCTCCGCATTCTGCTTTCTCCCTCTCTCTCTCCTCATTCTGCTTTCTCCCTCTCTCTCTCCTCATTCTGCTTTCTCCCTCTCTCTCTCCTCATTCTGCTTTCTCTCTCTCTCTCTCCTCATTCTGCTTTCTCCCTCTCTCTCTCCTCATTCTGCTTTCTCTCTCTCTCTCTCCTCATTCTGCTTTCTCCCTCTCTCTCTCCTCATTCTGGTTTCTCTCTCTCTCTCTCCTCATTCTGCTTTCTCTCTCTCTCTCTCC
Organism: Heterodontus francisci; assembly: GCF_036365525.1. Lineage (NCBI taxonomy): Eukaryota > Metazoa > Chordata > Chondrichthyes > Heterodontiformes > Heterodontidae > Heterodontus > Heterodontus francisci. The sequence continues at coordinate 352,910 of NW_027140960.1, forward strand.
TCATTCTGCTTTCTCTCTCTCTCTCCTCATTCTGCTTTCTCTCTCTCTCGCTCCTCATTCTGCTTTCTCTCTCTCTCTCTCCTCATTCTGCTTTCTCTCTGTCTCTCTCCTCATTCTGCTTTCTCTCCCTCTCTCTCCTCATTCTGCTTTCTCTCTCTCTCTCTCCTCATTCTGCTTTCTCTCTCTCTCTCTCCTCATTCTGCTTTCTCTCTCTCTCCGCATTCTGCTTTCTCCCTCTCTCTCTCCTCATTCTGCTTTCTCTCTGTCTCTCTCCTCATTCTGCTTTCTCTCCCTCTCTCTCTCCGCATTCTGCTTTCTCCCTCTCTCTCTCCTCATTCTGCTTTCTCTCTCTCTCTCTCTCCTCATTCTGCTTTCTCCCTCTCTCTCTCCTCATTCTGCTTTCTCTCTCTCCTCATTCTGCTTTCTCCCTCTCTCTCTCCTCATTCTGCTTTCTCTCTCTCCTCATTCTGCTTTCTCCCTCTCTCTCCTCTTTCTGCTTTCTCTCTCTCTCTCTCTCCTCATTCTGGTTTCTCTCTCTCTCTCTCTCCCTCCTCATTCTGGTCTCTCTCTCTCTCTCCTCATTCTGGTTTCTCTCTCTCTCCCTCTCTCCTCATTCTGGTCTCTCTCTCTCTCTCCTCAATCTGCTTTCTCTCTCGCTCTCTCTCCTCATTCTGCTTTCTCTCTCTCTCTCTCTCCTCATTCTGCTTTCTCTCTCTCTCTCTATCCTCATTCTGCTTTCTCTCTCTCTCCTCATTCTGCTTTCTCTCTCTCTCTCTCCTCATTCTGCTTTCTCTCTCTCTCTTTCTATCTCCTCATTCTGCTTTCTCTCTCTCTCTCCTCATTCTGCTTTCTCTCTCGCTCTCCTCATTCTGCTTTCTCTCTCTCTCTCCTCATTCTGCTTTCTCTCTCTCTCTCCCCATTCTGCTTTCTCTCTCTCTCTCCTCATTCTGCTTTCTCTCTCTCTCTCTCCTCATTCTGCTTTCTCTCTCTCTCTCTCCTCATTCTGCTTTCTCTCTCTCTCTCTCCTCATTCTGCTTTCTCTCTCTCTCTCCTCATTCTGCTTTCTCTCTCTCTCTCCTCATTCTGCTTTCTCTCTCTCTCTCTCCTCATTCTGCTTTCTCTCTGTCTCTCTCCGCATTCTGCTTTCTCTCTCTCTCTCTCTCTCTCTCCGCATTCTGCTTTCTCTCTCTCTCTCCGCGTTCTGCTTTCTCTCTCTCTCTCTCTCTCTCCGAATTCTGCTTTCTCTCTCTCCATCTCCGCATTCTGCTTTCTCTCTCTCCATCTCCGCATTCTGCTTTCTCTCTCTCTCTCTTCGCATTCTGCTTTCTCTCTCTCTCTCTCCGCATTCTGCTTTCTCTCTCTCCATCTCCGCATTCTGCTTTCTCTCTCTCTCTCTCCGCATTCTGCTTTCTCTCTCTCTCTCTCCGAATTCTGCTTTCTCTCTCTCCATCTCCGCATTCTGCTTTCTCTCTCTCCATCTCCGCATTCTGCTTTCTCTCTGTCTCTCTCTCCTCATTCTGCTTTCTCTCTGTCTCTCCTCATTCTGCTTTCTCTCTCTCTCTCTCCTCATTCTGCTTTCTCTCTCTCTCTCTCCTCATTCTGCTTCCTCTCTCTCTCTTCATTCTGCTTTCTCCCTCTCTCTCTCCTCATTCTGCTTTCTCCCTCTCTCTCGCAGCATTCTGCTTTCTCCCTCTCTCTCGCAGCATTCTGCTTTCTCCCTCTCTCTCTCCTCATTCTGCTTTCTCTCTCTCCTCATTCTGCTTTCTCCCTCTCTCTCTCCTCATTCTGCTTTCTCTCTCTCCTCATTCTGCTTTCTCCCTCTCTCTCCTCTTTCTGCTTTCTCTCTCTCCTCATTCTGCTTTCTCTCTCTCTCTCTCTCCTCATTCTGGTTTCTCTCTCTCTCTCTCTCCCTCCTCATTCTGGTCTCTCTCTCTCTCTCTCTCTCCTCATTCTGGTTTCTCTCTCTCTCCCTCTCTCCTCATTCTGGTCTCTCTCTCTCTCTCCTCAATCTGCTTTCTCTCTCTCTCTCTCTCCTCATTCTGCTTTCTCTCTCTCTCTCTCTCCTCATTCTGCTTTCTCTCTCTCTCCTCATTCTGCTTTCTCTCTCGCTCTCTCTCCTCATTCTGCTTTCTCTCTCTCTCTCTCTCCTCATTCTGCTTTCTCTCTCTCTCTCTCTCCTCATTCTGCTTTCTCTCTCTCTCCTCATTCTGCTTTCTCTCTCTCTCTCTCCTCATTCTGCTTTCTCTCTCTCTCTTTCTATCTCCTCATTCTGCTTTCTCTCTCTCTCTCCTCATTCTGCTTTCTCTCTCTCTCTCCTCATTCTGCTTTCTCTCTCTCTCTCCTCATTCTGCTTTCTCTCTCTCTCTCCTCATTCTGCTTTCACTCTCTCTCTCTCCTCATTCTGCTTTCTCTCTCTCTCTCTCCTCATTCTGCTTTCTCTCTCTCTCTCCGCATTCTGCTTTCTCTCTCTCTCTCCTCATTCTGCTTTCTCTCTCTCTCTCCTCATTCTGCTTTCTCTCTCTCTCTCTCCTCATTCTGCTTTCTCTCTGTCTCTCTCCGCATTCTGCTTTCTCTCTCTCTCTCTCTCTCTCTCCGCATTCTGCTTTCTCTCTCTCTCTCCGCGTTCTGCTTTCTCTCTCTCTCTCTCTCTCTCCGAATTCTGCTTTCTCTCTCTCTCTCTCTCTCCGAATTCTGCTTTCTCTCTCTCCATCTCCGCATTCTGCTTTCTCTCTCTCCATCTCCGCATTCTGCTTTCTCTCTCTCTCTCTTCGCATTCTGCTTTCTCTCTCTCTCTCTCCGCATTCTGCTTTCTCTCTCTCCATCTCCGCATTCTGCTTTCTCTCACTCTCTCTCCGCATTCTGCTTTCTCTCTCTCTCTCTCCGAATTCTGCTTTCTCTCTCTCCATCTCCGCATTCTGCTTTCTCTCTCTCCATCTCCGCATTCTGCTTTCTCTCTCTCCATCTCCGCATTCTGCTTTCTCTCTGTCTCTCTCTCCTCATTCTGCTTTCTCTCTGTCTCTCCTCATTCTGCTTTCTCTTTCTCTCTCTCCTCATTCTGCTTTCTCTCTCTCTCTCTCCTCATTCTGCTTTCTCTCTCTCTCTTCATTCTGCTTTCTCCCTCTCTCTCTCCTCATTCTGCTTTCTCCCTCTCTCTCTCCGCATTCTGCTTTCTCCCTCTCTCTCTCCGCATTCTGCTTTCTCCCTCTCTCTCTCCGCATTCTGCTTTCTCCCTCTCTCTCTCCGCATTCTGCTTTCTCCCTCTCTCTCTCCTCATTCTGCTTTCTCTCTCTCTCTCTCCTCATTCTGCTTTCTCCCTCTCTCTCTCCTCATTCTGCTTTCTCCCACTCCTCTTTCTGCTTTCTCTCTCTCTCTCTCCTCATTCTGCTTTCTCTCTCTCTCTCTCCTCATTCTGCATTCTCTCTCTCTCTCCGCATACTGCTTACTCTCTCTCCTCATTCTGGTTTCTCTTTGTCTCTCTCTCCTCATTCTGGTTTCTCTCTCTCTCTCTCTCCCTCCTCATTCTGCTTTCTCTCTCTCTCTCTCCCCTCATTCTGCTTTCTCTCTCTCTCTCTCTCTCCGCATTCTGCTTTCTCTCTCTCTCTCTCCGCATTCTGCTTTCTCTCTCTCTCGCTCCTCAATCTGGTTTCTCTCTCTCTCTCTCTCTCTCCTCATTCTGGTTTCTCTCTCTCTCTCTCCTCATTCTGGTTTCTCTCTCTCTCTCTCTCTCCTCATTCTGGTTTCTCTCTCTCTCTCCTCATTCTGGTTTCTCTCTCTCTCTCTCTCCTCATTCTGATTTCTCTCTCTCTCTCTCTCTCTCTCCTCATTCTGATTTCTCTCTCTCTCTCCTCATTCTGGTTTCTCTCTCTCTCTCTCCTCATTCTGGTTTCTCTCTCTCTCTCTCTCTCTCTCTCTCTCCTCATTCTGGTTTCTCTCTCTCTCTCTCTCTCTCCTCATTCTGGTTTCTCTCTCTCTCTCTCCTCATTCTGGTTTCTCTCTCTCCCTCTCTCCTCATTCTGGTCGGTCTCTCTCTCTCTCTCTCTCTCTCTCCTCAATCTGCTTTCTCTCTCTCTCTCCTCATTCTGCTTTCTCTCTCTCTCTCTCCGAATTCTGCTTTCTCTCTCTCTCTCTCCGAATTCTGCTTTCTCTCTCTCCATCTCCGCATTCTGCTTTCTCTCTCTCCATCTCCGCATTCTGCTTTCTCTCTGTCTCTCTCTCCTCATTCTGCTTTCTCTCTGTCTCTCCTCATTCTGCTTTCTCTCTCTCTCTCTCCTCATTCTGCTTTCTCTCTCTCTCTCTCCTCATTCTGCTTTCTCTCTCTCTCTTCATTCTGCTTTCTCCCTCTCTCTCTCCTCATTCTGCTTTCTCCGTCTCTCTCGCAGCATTCTGCTTTCTCCCTCTCTCTCGCAGCATTCTGCTTTCTCCCTCTCTCTCTCCTCATTCTGCTTTCTCCCTCTCTCTCTCCTCATTCTGCTTTCTCTCTCTCCTCATTCTGCTTTCTCCCTCTCTCTCTCCTCATTCTGCTTTCTCTCTCTCCTCATTCTGCTTTCTCCCTCTCTCTCCTCTTTCTGCTTTCTCTCTCTCCTCATTCTGCTTTCTCTCTCTCTCTCTCTCCTCATTCTGGTTTCTCTCTCTCTCTCTCTCCCTCCTCATTCTGGACTCTCTATCTCTCTCTCTCTCTCCTCATTCTGGTTTCTCTCTCTCTCCCTCTCTCCTCATTCTGGTCTCTCTCTCTCTCTCCTCAATCTGCTTTCTCTCTCGCTCTCTCTCCTCATTCTGCTTTCTCTCTCTCTCTCTCTCCTCATTCTGCTTTCTCTCTCTCTCTCTCTCCTCATTCTGCTTTCTCTCTCTCTCCTCATTCTGCTTTCTCTCTCTCTCTCTCCTCATTCTGCTTTCTCTCTCTTTCTATCTCCTCATTCTGCTTTCTCTCTCTCTCTCCTCATTCTGCTTTCTCTCTCTCTCTCCTCATTCTGCTTTCTCTCTCTCTCTCCTCATTCTGCTTTCTCTCTCTCTCTCCTCATTCTGCTTTCTCTCTCTCTCTCTCCTCATTCTGCTTTCTCTCTCTCTCTCTCCTCATTCTGCTTTCTCTCTCTCTCTCCGCATTCTGCTTTCTCTCTCTCTCTCCTCATTCTGCTTTCTCTCTCTCTCTCCTCATTCTGCTTTCTCTCTCTCTCTCTCCTCATTCTGCTTTCTCTCTGTCTCTCTCCGCATTCTGCTTTCTCTCTCTCTCTCTCTCTCTCTCTCTCCGCATTCTGCTTTCTCTCTCTCTCTCCGCGTTCTGCTTTCTCTCTCTCTCTCTCTCCGAATTCTGCTTTCTCTCTCTCTCTCTCTCTCTCCGAATTCTGCTTTCTCTCTCTCCATCTCCGCATTCTGCTTTCTCTCTCTCCATCTCCGCATTCTGCTTTCTCTCTCTCTCTCTTCGCATTCTGCTTTCTCACTCTCTCTCTCCGCATTCTGCTTTCTCTCTCTCCATCTCCGCATTCTGCTTTCTCTCACTCTCTCTCCGCATTCTGCTTTCTCTCTCTCTCTCTCCGAATTCTGCTTTCTCTCTCTCCATCTCCGCATTCTGCTTTCTCTCTCTCCATCTCCGCATTCTGCTTTCTCTCTCTCCATCTCCGCATTCTGCTTTCTCTCTGTCTCTCTCTCCTCATTCTGCTTTCTCTCTGTCTCTCCTCATTCTGCTTTCTCTCTCTCTCTCTCCTCATTCTGCTTTCTCTCTCTCTCACTCCTCATTCTGCTTTCTCTCTCTCTCTTCATTCTGCTTTCTCCCTCTCTCTCTCCTCATTCTGCTTTCTCCCTCTCTCTCGCAGCATTCTGCTTTCTCCCTCTCTCTCTCCGCATTCTGCTTTCTCCCTCTCTCTCTCCGCATTCTGCTTTCTCCCTCTCTCTCTCCGCATTCTGCTTTCTCCCTCTCTCTCTCCTCATTCTGCTTTCTCTCTCTCTCTCTCCTCATTCTGCTTTCTCCCTCTCTCTCTCCTCATTCTGCTTTCTCCCACTCCTCTTTCTGCTTTCTCTCTCTCTCTCTCCTCATTCTGCTTTCTCTCTCTCTCTCTCCTCATTCTGCTTTCTCTCTCTCTCTTCATTCTGCTTTCTCCCTCTCTCTCTCCTCATTCTGCTTTCTCCGTCTCTCTCGCAGCATTCTGCTTTCTCCCTCTCTCTCGCAGCATTCTGCTTTCTCCCTCTCTCTCTCCTCATTCTGCTTTCTCCCTCTCTCTCTCCTCATTCTGCTTTCTCTCTCTCCTCATTCTGCTTTCTCCCTCTCTCTCTCCTCATTCTGCTTTCTCTCTCTCCTCATTCTGCTTTCTCCCTCTCTCTCCTCTTTCTGCTTTCTCTCTCTCCTCATTCTGCTTTCTCCCTCTCTCTCTCCTCATTCTGCTTTCTCTCTCTCTCTCTCCTCATTCTGCTTTCTCCCTCTCTCTCTCCTCATTCTGCTTTCTCCCACTCCTCTTTCTGCTTTCTCTCTCTCTCTCTCCTCATTCTGCTTTCTCTCTCTCTCTCTCCTCATTCTGCATTCTCTCTCTCTCTCCGCATACTGCTTACTCTCTCTCCTCATTCTGGTTTCTCTTTGTCTCTCTCTCCTCATTCTGGTTTCTCTCTCTCTCTCTCTCCCTCCTCATTCTGCTTTCTCTCTCTCTCTCTCCCCTCATTCTGCTTTCTCTCTCTCTCTCTCTCTCCGCATTCTGCTTTCTCTCTCTCTCTCTCCGCATTCTGCTTTCTCTCTCTCTCGCTCCTCAATCTGGTTTCTCTCTCTCTCTCTCTCTCTCCTCATTCTGGTTTCTCTCTCTCTCTCTCCTCATTCTGGTTTCTCTCTCTCTCTCTCTCTCCTCATTCTGGTTTCTCTCTCTCTCTCCTCATTCTGGTTTCTCTCTCTCTCTCTCTCCTCATTCTGATTTCTCTCTCTCTCTCTCTCTCTCTCCTCATTCTGATTTCTCTCTCTCTCTCCTCATTCTGGTTTCTCTCTCTCTCTCTCCTCATTCTGGTTTCTCTCTCTCTCTCTCTCTCTCTCTCTCTCCTCATTCTGGTTTCTCTCTCTCTCTCTCTCTCTCCTCATTCTGGTTTCTCTCTCTCTCTCTCCTCATTCTGGTTTCTCTCTCTCCCTCTCTCCTCATTCTGGTCGGTCTCTCTCTCTCTCTCTCTCTCTCTCCTCAATCTGCTTTCTCTCTCTCTCTCCTCATTCTGCTTTCTCTCTCTCTCTCTCCGAATTCTGCTTTCTCTCTCTCTCTCTCCGAATTCTGCTTTCTCTCTCTCCATCTCCGCATTCTGCTTTCTCTCTCTCCATCTCCGCATTCTGCTTTCTCTCTGTCTCTCTCTCCTCATTCTGCTTTCTCTCTGTCTCTCCTCATTCTGCTTTCTCTCTCTCTCTCTCCTCATTCTGCTTTCTCTCTCTCTCTCTCCTCATTCTGCTTTCTCTCTCTCTCTTCATTCTGCTTTCTCCCTCTCTCTCTCCTCATTCTGCTTTCTCCGTCTCTCTCGCAGCATTCTGCTTTCTCCCTCTCTCTCGCAGCATTCTGCTTTCTCCCTCTCTCTCTCCTCATTCTGCTTTCTCCCTCTCTCTCTCCTCATTCTGCTTTCTCTCTCTCCTCATTCTGCTTTCTCCCTCTCTCTCTCCTCATTCTGCTTTCTCTCTCTCCTCATTCTGCTTTCTCCCTCTCTCTCCTCTTTCTGCTTTCTCTCTCTCCTCATTCTGCTTTCTCTCTCTCTCTCTCTCCTCATTCTGGTTTCTCTCTCTCTCTCTCTCCCTCCTCATTCTGGACTCTCTATCTCTCTCTCTCTCTCCTCATTCTGGTTTCTCTCTCTCTCCCTCTCTCCTCATTCTGGTCTCTCTCTCTCTCTCCTCAATCTGCTTTCTCTCTCGCTCTCTCTCCTCATTCTGCTTTCTCTCTCTCTCTCTCTCCTCATTCTGCTTTCTCTCTCTCTCTCTCTCCTCATTCTGCTTTCTCTCTCTCTCCTCATTCTGCTTTCTCTCTCTCTCTCTCCTCATTCTGCTTTCTCTCTCTTTCTATCTCCTCATTCTGCTTTCTCTCTCTCTCTCCTCATTCTGCTTTCTCTCTCTCTCTCCTCATTCTGCTTTCTCTCTCTCTCTCCTCATTCTGCTTTCTCTCTCTCTCTCCTCATTCTGCTTTCTCTCTCTCTCTCTCCTCATTCTGCTTTCTCTCTCTCTCTCTCCTCATTCTGCTTTCTCTCTCTCTCTCCGCATTCTGCTTTCTCTCTCTCTCTCCTCATTCTGCTTTCTCTCTCTCTCTCCTCATTCTGCTTTCTCTCTCTCTCTCTCCTCATTCTGCTTTCTCTCTGTCTCTCTCCGCATTCTGCTTTCTCTCTCTCTCTCTCTCTCTCTCTCTCCGCATTCTGCTTTCTCTCTCTCTCTCCGCGTTCTGCTTTCTCTCTCTCTCTCTCTCCGAATTCTGCTTTCTCTCTCTCTCTCTCTCTCTCCGAATTCTGCTTTCTCTCTCTCCATCTCCGCATTCTGCTTTCTCTCTCTCCATCTCCGCATTCTGCTTTCTCTCTCTCTCTCTTCGCATTCTGCTTTCTCACTCTCTCTCTCCGCATTCTGCTTTCTCTCTCTCCATCTCCGCATTCTGCTTTCTCTCACTCTCTCTCCGCATTCTGCTTTCTCTCTCTCTCTCTCCGAATTCTGCTTTCTCTCTCTCCATCTCCGCATTCTGCTTTCTCTCTCTCCATCTCCGCATTCTGCTTTCTCTCTCTCCATCTCCGCATTCTGCTTTCTCTCTGTCTCTCTCTCCTCATTCTGCTTTCTCTCTGTCTCTCCTCATTCTGCTTTCTCTCTCTCTCTCTCCTCATTCTGCTTTCTCTCTCTCTCACTCCTCATTCTGCTTTCTCTCTCTCTCTTCATTCTGCTTTCTCCCTCTCTCTCTCCTCATTCTGCTTTCTCCCTCTCTCTCGCAGCATTCTGCTTTCTCCCTCTCTCTCTCCGCATTCTGCTTTCTCCCTCTCTCTCTCCGCATTCTGCTTTCTCCCTCTCTCTCTCCGCATTCTGCTTTCTCCCTCTCTCTCTCCTCATTCTGCTTTCTCTCTCTCTCTCTCCTCATTCTGCTTTCTCCCTCTCTCTCTCCTCATTCTGCTTTCTCCCACTCCTCTTTCTGCTTTCTCTCTCTCTCTCTCCTCATTCTGCTTTCTCTCTCTCTCTCTCCTCATTCTGCATTCTCTCTCTATCTCCGCATACTGCTTACTCTCTCTCCTCATTCTGGTTTCTCTTTGTCTCTCTCTCCTCATTCTGGTTTCTCTCTCTCTCTCTCCCTCCTCATTCTGCTTTCTCTCTCTCTCTCTCCCCTCATTCTGCTTTCTCTATCTCTCTCTCTCTCCGCATTCTGCTTTCTCTCTCTCTCTCTCCGCATTCTGCTTTCTCTCTCTCTCGCTCCTCAATCTGGTTTCTCTCTCTCTCTCTCTCTCTCCTCATTCTGGTTTCTCTCTCTCTCTCTCCTCATTCTGGTTTCTCTCTCTCTCTCTCCTCATTCTGGTTTCTCTCTCTCTCTCTCTCTCCTCATTCTGGTTTCTCTCTCTCTCTCCTCATTCTGGTTTCTCTCTCTCTCTCTCTCCTCATTCTGATTTCTCTCTCTCTCTCTCTCTCTCTCCTCATTCTGATTTCTCTCTCTCTCTCCTCATTCTGGTTTCTCTCTCTCTCTCTCCTCATTCTGGTTTCTCTCTCTCTCTCTCCTCATTCTGGTTTCTCTCTCTCTCTCTCTCTCTCTCTCTCTCTCCTCATTCTGGTTTCTCTCTCTCTCTCTCTCTCTCTCCTCATTCTGGTTTCTCTCTCTCTCTCTCCTCATTCTGGTTTCTCTCTCTCCCTCTCTCCTCATTCTGGTCGGTCTCTCTCTCTCTCTCTCTCTCTCTCCACAATCTGCTTTCTCTCTCTCTCTCTCTCCTCATTCTGCTTTCTCTCTCTCTCTCTCCTCATTCTGCTTTCTCCCTCTCTCTCTCCTCTTTCTGCTTTCTCTCTCTCTCTCTCCTCATACTGCTTTCTCTCTCCCTCTCTCTCGCCGCATTCTGCTTTCTCCCTCTCTCTCTCCGCATTCTGCTTTCTCTCTCTCTCTCTCTCCGCATTCTGCTTTCTCCCTCTCTCTCTCCGCATTCTGCTTTCTCCCTCTCTCTCTCCTCATTCTGCTTTCTCTCTCTCTCTCTCTCTCCGCATTCTGCTTTCTCTCTCTCTCTCTCTCCGCATTCTGCTTTCTCCCTCTCTCTCTCCTCATTCTGCTTTCTCCCTCTCTCTCTCCTCATTCTGCTTTCTCCCTCTCTCTCTCCTCATTCTGCTTTCTCTCTCTCTCTCTCCTCATTCTGCTTTCTCTCTCTCTCTCTCCTCATTCTGCTTTCTCCCTCTCTCTCTCCTCATTCTGCTTTCTCTCTCTCTCTCTCTCTCCTCATTCTGCTTTCTCCCTCTCTCTCTCCTCATTCTGCTTTCTCTCTCTCTCTCTCCTCATTCTGCTTTCTCCCTCTCTCTCTCCTCATTCTGCTTTCTCTCTCTCTCTCTCCTCATTCTGCTTTCTCCCTCTCTCTCTCCTCATTCTGCTTTCTCTCTCTCCTCATTCTGCTTTCTCCCTCTCTCTCTCCTCTTTCTGCTTTCTCTCTCTCTCTTTCTCTCCTCATTCTGCTTTCTCTCTCTCTCTCTCCTCATTCTGCTTTCTCTCTCTCTCTCCTCATTCTGCTTTCTCTCTCTCTCGCTCCTCATTCTGCTTTCTCTCTCTCTCTCTCCTCATTCTGCTTTCTCTCCCTCTCTCTCCTCATTCTGCTTTCTCTCTCTCTCTCTCCTCATTCTGCTTTCTCTCTCTCTCTCTCCTCATTCTGCTTTCTCTCTCTCTCTCTCCTCATTCTGCTTTCTCTCTCTCTCTCTCCTCATTCTGCTTTCTCTCTCTCTCCGCATTCTGCTTTCTCCCTCTCTCTCTCCTCATTCTGCTTTCTCTCTGTCTCTCTCCTCATTCTGCTTTCTCCCTCTCTCTCTCCTCATTCTGCTTTCTCTCTCTCCTCATTCTGCTTTCTCCCTCTCTCTCCTCTTTCTGCTTTCTCTCTCTCCTCATTCTGCTTTCTCTCTCTCTCTCTCTCCTCATTCTGGTTTCTCTCTCTCTCTCTCTCCCTCCTCATTCTGGTCTCTCTCTCTCTCTCTCCTCATTCTGGTTTCTCTCACTCTCCCTCTCTCCTCATTCTGGTCTCTCTCTCTCTCTCCTCAATCTGCTTTCTCTCTCGCTCTCTCTCCTCATTCTGCTTTCTCTCTCTCTCTCTCTCCTCATTCTGCTTTCTCTCTCTCTCTCTCTCCTCATTCTGCTTTCTCTCTCTCTCTCTCCTCATTCTGCTTTCTCTCTCTCTCTCTCCTCATTCTGCTTTCTCTCTCTCTCTCTCCTCATTCTGCTTTCTCTCTCTCTCTTTCTATCTCCTCATTCTGCTTTCTCTCTCTCTCTCCTCATTCTGCTTTCTCTCTCTCTCTCCTCATTCTGCTTTCTCTCTCTCTCTCTCCTCATTCTGCTTTCTCTCTCTCTCTCTCCTCATTCTGCTTTCTCTCTCTCTCTCTCCTCATTCTGCTTTCTCTCTCTCTCTCCTCATTCTGCTTTCTCTCTCTCTCTCTCCTCATTCTGCTTTCTCTCTGTCTCTCTCCGCATTCTGCTTTCTCTCTCTCTCTCTCTCTCTCTCCGCATTCTGCTTTCTCTCTCTCTCTCCGCGTTCTGCTTTCTCTCTCTCTCTCTCTCCGAATTCTGCTTTCTCTCTCTCCATCTCCGCATTCTGCTTTCTCTCTCTCCATCTCCGCATTCTGCTTTCTCTCTCTCTCTCTCTCTCTCCGCATTCTGCTTTCTCTCTCTCTCTCTCTCCGCATTCTGCTTTCTCTCTCTCTCTCTCTCCGCATTCTGCTTTCTCCCTCTCTCTCTCCTCATTCTGCTTTCTCCCTCTCTCTCTCCTCATTCTGCTTTCTCCCTCTCTCTCACCTCATTCTGCTTTCTCTCTCTCTCTCTCCTCATTCTGCTTTCTCCCTCTCTCTCTCCTCATTCTGCTTTCTCTCTCTCTCTCTCTCTCCTCATTCTGCTTTCTCCCTCTCTCTCTCCTCATTCTGCTTTCTCTCTCTCCTCATTCTGCTTTCTCCCTCTCTCTCTCCTCATTCTGCTTTCTCCCTCTCTCTCTCCTCATTCTGCTTTCTCCCTCTCTCTCTCCTCATTCTGCTTTCTCTCTCTCTCTCTCCTCATTCTGCTTTCTCCCTCTCTCTCTCCTCATTCTGCTTTCTCTCTCTCTCTCTCTCTCCTCATTCTGCTTTCTCCCTCTCTCTCTCCTCATTCTGCTTTCTCTCTCTCTCTCTCCTCATTCTGCTTTCTCCCTCTCTCTCTCCTCATTCTGCTTTCTCTCTCTCTCTCTCCTCATTCTGCTTTCTCCCTCTCTCTCTCCTCATTCTGCTTTCTCTCTCTCCTCATTCTGCTTTCTCCCTCTCTCTCTCCTCATTCTGCTTTCTCTCTCTCTCTCCTCATTCTGCTTTCTCTCTCTCTCGCTCCTCATTCTGCTTTCTCTCTCTCTCTTTCTCTCCTCATTCTGCTTTCTCTCTCTCTCTCTCCTCATTCTGCTTTCTCTCTCTCTCTCCTCATTCTGCTTTCTCTCTCTCTCGCTCCTCATTCTGCTTTCTCTCTCTCTCTCTCCTCATTCTGCTTTCTCTCTGTCTCTCTCCTCATTCTGCTTTCTCTCCCTCTCTCTCCTCATTCTGCTTTCTCTCTCTCTCTCTCCTCATTCTGCTTTCTCTCTCTCTCTCTCCTCATTCTGCTTTCTCTCTCTCTCTCTCCTCATTCTGCTTTCTCTCTCTCTCTCTCCTCATTCTGCTTTCTCTCTCTCTCCGCATTCTGCTTTCTCCCTCTCTCTCTCCTCATTCTGCTTTCTCTCTGTCTCTCTCCTCATTCTGCTTTCTCTCCCTCTCTCTCTCCGCATTCTGCTTTCTCCCTCTCTCTCTCCTCATTCTGCTTTCTCTCTCTCTCTCTCCTCATTCTGCTTTCTCCCTCTCTCTCTCCTCATTCTGCTTTCTCTCTCTCCTCATTCTGCTTTCTCCCTCTCTCTCTCCTCATTCTGCTTTCTCTCTCTCCTCATTCTGCTTTCTCCCTCTCTCTCCTCTTTCTGCTTTCTCTCTCTCCTCATTCTGCTTTCTCTCTCTCTCTCTCTCCTCATTCTGGTTTCTCTCTCTCTCTCTCTCCCTCCTCATTCTGGTCTCTCTCTCTCTCTCTCTCTCCTCATTCTGGTTTCTCTCACTCTCCCTCTCTCCTCATTCTAGTCTCTCTCTCTCTCTCCTCAATCTGCTTTCTCTCTCGCTCTCTCTCCTCATTCTGCTTTCTCTCTCTCTCTCTCTCCTCATTCTGCTTTCTCTCTCTCCATCTCTCCTCATTCTGCTTTCTCTCTCTCTCTCTCCTCATTCTGCTTTCTCTCTCTCTCTCTCCTCATTCTGCTTTCTCTCTCTCTCTCTCCTCATTCTGCTTTCTCTCTCTCTCTTTCTATCTCCTCATTCTGCTTTCTCTCTCTCTCTCCTCATTCTGCTTTCTCTCTCTCTCTCCTCATTCTGCTTTCTCTCTCTCTCTCCTCATTCTGCTTTCTCTCTCTCTCTCCTCATTCTGCTTTCTCTCTCTCTCTCTCCTCATTCTGCTTTCTCTCTCTCTCTCTCCTCATTCTGCTTTCTCTCTCTCTCTCCTCATTCTGCTTTCTCTCTCTCTCTCTCCTCATTCTGCTTTCTCTCTGTCTCTCTCCGCATTCTGCTTTCTCTCTCTCTCTCTCTCTCTCTCCGCATTCTGCTTTCTCTCTCTCTCTCCGCGTTCTGCTTTCTCTCTCTCTCTCTCTCCGAATTCTGCTTTCTCTCTCTCCATCTCCGCATTCTGCTTTCTCTCTCTCCATCTCCGCATTCTGCTTTCTCTCTCTCTCTCTCCGCATTCTGCTTTCTCTCTCTCCATCTCCGCATTCTGCTTTCTCTCTCTCTCTCTCCGCATTCTGCTTTCTCTCTCTCTCTCTCCGAATTCTGCTTTCTCTCTCTCCATCTCCGCATTCTGCTTTCTCTCTCTCCATCTCCGCATTCTGCTTTCTCTCTCTCCATCTCCGCATTCTGCTTTCTCTCTGTCTCTCTCTCCTCATTCTGCTTTCTCTCTGTCTCTCCTCATTCTGCTTTCTCTCTCTCTCTCTCCTCATTCTGCTTTCTCTCTCTCTCTCTCCTCATTCAGCTTTCTCTCTCTCTCTCTCCTCATTCTGCTTTCTCTCTCTCTCTTCATTCTGCTTTCTCCCTCTCTCTCTCCTCATTCTGCTTTCTCCCTCTCTCTCGCAGCATTCTGCTTTCTCCCTCTCTCTCTCCGCATTCTGCTTTCTCCCTCTCTCTCTCCGCATTCTGCTTTCTCCCTCTCTCTCTCCGCATTCTGCTTTCTCCCTCTCTCTCTCCGCATTCTGCTTTCTCCCTCTCTCTCTCCTCATTCTGCTTTCTCTCTATCTCTCTCTCATTCTGCTTTCTCCCTCTCTCTCTCCTCATTCTGCTTTCTCCCACTCCTCTTTCTGCTTTCTCTCTCTCTCTCCTCATTCTGCTTTCTCTCTCTCTCTCTCCTCATTCTGCATTCTCTCTCTCTCTCTCCGCATACTGCTTACTCTCTCTCCTCATTCTGGTTTCTCTTTGTCTCTCTCTCCTCATTCTGGTTTCTCTCTCTCTCTCTCTCCCTCCTCATTCTGCTTTCTCTCTCTCTCTCTCCCCTCATTCTGCTTTCTCTCTCTCTCTCTCTCTCCGCATTCTGCTTTCTCTCTCTCTCTCTCCGCATTCTGCTTTCTCTCTCTCTCGCTCCTCATTCTGCTTTCTCTCTCTCTCGCTCCTCATTCTGCTTTCTCTCTCTCTCCGCATTCTGCTTTCTCTCTCTCTCTCTCCGCATTCTGCTTTCTCCCTCCTTCTCTCCTCATTCTGCATTCTCTCTCTCTCTCCGCATACTGCTTACTCTCTCTCTCTCTCTCCCTCCTCATTCTGGTTTCTCTCTCTCTCTCTCTCTCCTCATTCTGCTCTCTCTCTCTCTCTCTTTCTCTCTCTCCCTCTCTCTCCTCATTCTGCTTTCTCTCTCTCTCTCTCTCCCTCCTCATTCTGGTTTCTCTCTCTCTCTCTCTCTCCTCAATCTGGTTTCTCTCTCTCTCCTCATTCTGGTTTCTCTCTCTCTCTCTCTCCTCATTCTGATTTCTCTCTCTCTCTCTCTCTCTCCTCATTCTGGTTTCTCTCTCTCTCTCTCTCTCCTCATTCTGGTTTCTCTCTCTCTCTCTCTCTCCTCAATCTGGTTTCTCTCTCTCTCTCCTCAATCTGGTTTCTCTCTCTCTCTCTCTCCTCAATCTGGTTTCTCTCTCTCTCTCTCTCCTCATTCTGGTTTCTCTCTCTCTCTCTCTCTCCTCATTCTGGTTTCTCTCTCTCTCTCTCTCTCCTCATTCTGATTTCTCTCTCTCTCTCCCTCCTCATTCTGATTTCTCTCTCTCTCTCCCTCCTCATTCTGATTTCTCTCTCTCTCTCCCTCCTCATTCTGATTTCTCTCTCTCTCTCCCTCCTCATTCTGATTTCTCTCTCTCTCTCCCTCCTCATTCTGGTTTCTCTCTCTCTCTCTCTCCTCATTCTGGTTTCTCTCTCTCTCTCTCTCTCTCTCTCCTCATTCTGGTTTCTCTCTCTCTCTCTCCTCATTCTGGTTTCTCTCTCTCTCTCTCCTCATTCTGGTTTCTCTCTCTCTCTCTCTCTCTCTCTCTCCTCATTCTGGTTTCTCTCTCTCTCTCTCCTCATTCTGGTTTCTCTCTCTCTCTCTCTCTCCTCATTCTGGTTTCTCTCTCTCTCTCCTCAATCTGGTTTCTCTCTCTCTCTCTCTCCTCATTCTGGTTTCTCTCTCTCTCTCTCCTCATTCTGGTTTCTCTCTCTCTCTCTCTCTCTCCTCATTCTGGTTTCTCTCTCTCTCTCTCTCCTCATTCTGGTTTCTCTCTCTCTCTCTCTCCTCATTCTGGTTTCTCTCTCTCTCTCCCTCCTCATTCTGATTTCTCTCTCTCTCTCTCTCCTCAATCTGCTTTCTCTCTCTCTCTCTCTCCTCATTCTGCTTTCTCTCTCTCCTCATTCTGCTTTCTCTCTCTCCTCATTCTGCTTTCTCTCTCTCTCTCTCCTCATTCTGCTTTCTCTCTCTCTCTCTCCTCTTACTGCTTTCTCTCTCCCTCTCTCTCGCCGCATTCTGCTTTCTCCCTCCCTCTCTCCGCATTCTGCTTTCTCTCTCTCTCTCTCCGCATTCTGCTTTCTCCCTCTCTCTCTCCGCATTCTGCTTTCTCCCTCTCTCTCTCCGCATTCTGCTTTCTCTCTCTCTCTCTCCGCATTCTGCTTTCTCCCTCTCTCTCTCCGCATTCTGCTTTCTCCCTCTCTCTCTCCTCATTCTGCTTTCTCTCTCTCTCTCTCTCCGCATTCTGCTTTCTCTCTCTCTCTCTCTCCGCATTCTGCTTTCTCCCTCTCTCTCTCCTCATTCTGCTTTCTCCCTCTCTCTCTCCTCATTCTGCTTTCTCTCTCTCTCTCTCCTCATTCTGCTTTCTCCCTCTCTCTCTCCTCATTCTGCTTTCTCTCTCTCTCTCTCCTCATTCTGCTTTCTCCCTCTCTCTCTCCTCATTCTGCTTTCTCTCTCTCCTCATTCTGCTTTCTCCCTCTCTCTCTCCTCTTTCTGCTTTCTCTCTCTCTCTTTCTCTCCTCATTCTGCTTTCTCTCTCTCTCTTTCTCTCCTCATTCTGCTTTCTCTCTCTCTCTCTCCTCATTCTGCTTTCTCTCTCTCTCTCCTCATTCTGCTTTCTCTCTCTCTCTCTCCTCATTCTGCTTTCTCTCTCTCTCTCCTCATTCTGCTTTCTCTCTCTCTCTCTCCTCATTCTGCTTTCTCTCTCTCTCTCTCCTCATTCTGCTTTCTCTCTGTCTCTCTCCTCATTCTGCTTTCTCTCTCTCTCTCTCCTCATTCTGCTTTCTCTCTCTCTCTCTCCTCATTCTGCTTTCTCTCTCTCTCCGCATTCTGCTTTCTCCCTCTCTCTCTCCTCATTCTGCTTTCTCTCTGTCTCTCTCCTCATTCTGCTTTCTCTCCCTCTCTCTCTCCGCATTCTGCTTTCTCCCTCTCTCTCTCCTCATTCTGCTTTCTCTCTCTCTCTCTCCTCATTCTGCTTTCTCCCTCTCTCTCTCCTCATTCTGCTTTCTCTCTCTCCTCATTCTGCTTTCTCCCTCTCTCTCTCCTCATTCTGCTTTCTCTCTCTCCTCATTCTGCTTTCTCTCTCTCCTCATTCTGCTTTCTCCCTCTCTCTCTCCTCTTTCTGCTTTCTCTCTCTCCTCATTCTGCTTTCTCTCTCTCTCTCTCTCCTCATTCTGGTTTCTCTCTCTCTCTCTCTCCCTCCTCATTCTGGTCTCTCTCTCTCTCTCTCTCTCTCTCTCTCTCTCCTCATTCTGGTTTCTCTCTCTCTCCCTCTCTCCTCATTCTGGTCTCTCTCTCTCTCTCTCTCTCCTCAATCTGCTTTCTCTCTCTCTCTCTCTCCTCATTCTGCTTTCTCTCTCTCTCTCTCTCCTCATTCTGCTTTCTCTCTCTCTCTCTCTCCTCATTCTGCTTTCTCTCTCTCTCCTCATTCTGCTTTCTCTCTCTCTCTCTCCTCATTCTGCTTTCTCTCTCTCTCTTTCTATCTCCTCATTCTGCTTTCTCTCTCTCTCTCCTCATTCTGCTTTCTCTCTCTCTCTCCTCATTCTGCTTTCTCTCTCTCTCTCTCATTCTGCTTTCTCTCTCTCTCTCTCCTCATTCTGCTTTCTCTCTCTCTCTCTCCTCATTCTGCTTTCTCTCTCTCTCTCCTCATTCTGCTTTCTCTCTCTCTCTCCTCATTCTGCTTTCTCTCTGTCTCTCTCCGCATTCTGCTTTCTCTCTCTCTCTCTCTCTCTCCGCATTCTGCTTTCTCTCTCTCCATCTCCGCATTCTGCTTTCTCTCTCTCCATCTCCGCATTCTGCTTTCTCTCTCTCTCTCTCCGCATTCTGCTTTCTCTCTCTCTCTCTCCGCATTCTGCTTTCTCTCTCTCCATCTCCGCATTCTGCTTTCTCTCTCTCTCTCTCCGCATTCTGCTTTCTCTCTCTCTCTCTCCGAATTCTGCTTTCTCTCTCTCCATCTCCGCATTCTGATTTCTCTCTCTCCATCTCCGCATTCTGCTTTCTCTCTCTCTCTCTCCTCATTCTGCTTTCTCTCTGTCTCTCTCTCCTCATTCAGCTTTCTCTCTGTCTCTCCTCATTCTGCTTTCTCTCTCTCTCTCTCCTCATTCTGCTTTCTCCCTCTCTCTCTCCTCATTCTGCTTTCTCTCTCTCTCTCTCCTCATTCTGCTTTCTCCCTCTCTCTCTCCTCATTCTGCTTTCTCCCTCTCCTCTTTCTGCTTTCTCTCTCTCTCTCTCCTCATTCTGCTTTCTCTCTCTCTCTCTCCTCATTCTGCATTCTCTCTCTCTCTCCGCATACTGCTTACTCTCTCTCTCTCCGCATACTGCTTACTCTCTCTCCTCATTCTGGTTTCTCTTTGTCTCTCTCTCCTCATTCTGGTTTCTCTCTCTCTCTCTCTCCCTCCTCATTCTGGTTTCTCTCTCTCTCTCTCTCCCTCCTCATTCTGGTTTCTCTCTCTCTCTCTCTCCCTCCTCATTCTGGTTTCTCTCTCTCTCTCTCTCCTCATTCTGCTCTCTCTCTCTCTCTCTCTTTCTCTCTCTCTCTCTCTCTCTCTCTCCTCATTCTGCTATCTCTCTCTCTCTCTCTCCCTCCTCATTCTGGTTTCTCTCTATCTCTCCTCCATCTGGTTTCTCTCTCTCTCCTCATTCTGGTTTCTCTCTCTCTCTCTCTCTCCTCATTCTGATTTCTCTCTCTCTCTCTCTCTCTCTCTCTCTCCTCATTCTGGTTTCTCTCTCTCTCTCTCCTCATTCTGCTTTCTCTCTCTCTCTCTCTCCCTCCTCATTCTGGTTTCTCTCTCTCTCTCTCTCTCTCTCCTCAATCTGGTTTCTCTCTCTCTCTCTCTCTCTCCTCAATCTGGTTTCTCTCTCTCTCTCTCTCTCCTCAATCTGGTTTCTCTCTCTCTCTCTCTCTCCTCAATCTGGTTTCTCTCTCTCTCTCTCTCCTCATTCTGGTTTCTCTCTCTCTCTCTCCTCATTCTGCTTTCTCTCTCTCTCTCTCCTCATTCTGCTTACTCTCTCTCTATCCTCATTCTGCTTTCTCTCTCTCTCTCTTCATTCTGCTTTCTCTCACTCTCTCTCTCTTCGCATTCTGCTTTCTCTCTCTCTCTCTCCGCATTCTGCTTTCTCTCTCTCTCTCTCTCTCTCCGCATTCTGCTTTCTCTCTCTCTCTCCTCATTCCGCTTTCTCTCTCTCTCTCCGCATTCCGCTTTCTCTCTCTCTCTCTCTCCGCATTCTGCTTTCTCCCTCTTTCTCTCCTCATTCTGCATTCTCTCTCTCTCTCCGCATACTGCTTACTCTCTCTCTCTCCTCATTCTGGTTTCTCTTTGTCTCTCTCTCCTCATTCTGGTTTCTCTCTCTCTCTCTCTCTCTCTCTCCTCATTCTGCTTTCTCTCTCTCTCTCTCTCCCTCCTCATTCTGGTTTCTCTTTCTCTCTCTCTCTCTCTCCTCAATCTGGTTTCTCTCTCTCTCTCTCCTCAATCTGGTTTCTCTCTCTCTCTCTCTCCTCATTCTGGTTTCTCTCTCTCTCTCCCTCCTCATTCTGGTTTCTCTCTCTCTCTCCTCATTCTGATTTCTCTCTCTCTCTCCCTCCTCATTCTGGTTTCTCTCTCTCTCTCGCTCCTCATTCTGGTTTCTCTCTCTCTCTCTCTCCTCATTCTGGTTTCTCTCTCTCTCTCTATCCTCATTCTGGTTTCTCTCTCTCTCTCTCTCCTCATTCTGGTTTCTCTCTCTCTCTCTCCTCATTCTGCTTACTCTCTCTCTATCCTCATTCTGGTTTCTCTCTGTCTCTCTCTCCTCATTTTGGTTTGTCTCTCTCTCGCTCTCCTCATTCTGGTTTCTCACTCTCTCTCTCCTCATTCTGCTTTCTCGCTCTCACTCTCCTCATTCTGCTTTCTCTCTCTCTCTCTCTTCATTCTGCTTTCTCTCACTCTCTCTCTCTCCGCATTCTGCTTTCTCTCTCTCTCTCTCCGCATTCTGCTTTCTCTCTCTCTCTCTCCGCATTCTGCTTTCTCTCTCTCTCTCTCCTCATTCTGCTTTCTCTCTCTCTCTCCGCATTCCGCTTTCTCTCTCTCTCTCTCTCTCCGCATTCTGCTTTCTCTCTCTCTCTCTCCGCATTCTGCTTTCTCTCTCTCTCTCTCCTCATTCTGCTTTCTCTCTCTCTCTCCGCATTCCGCTTTCTCTCTCTCTCTCTCTCTCCGCATTCTGCTTTCTCCCTCTTTCTCTCCTCATTCTGCATTCTCTCTCTCTCTCCGCATACTGCTTACTCTCTCTCTCCTCATTCTGGTTTCTCTCTCTCTCTCTCTCCTCATTCTGGTTTCTCTCTCTCTCTCTCTCCTCATTCTGGTTTCTCTCTCTCTCTCCCTCCTCATTCTGATTTCTCTCTCTCTCTCTCTCCTCAATCTGCTTTCTCTCTCTCTCTCTCTCCTCATTCTGCTTTCTCTCTCTCCTCATTCTGCTTTCTCTCTCTCCTCATTCTGCTTTCTCTCTCTCTCTCTCCTCATTCTGCTTTCTCTCTCTCTCTCTCCTCTTACTGCTTTCTCTCTCCCTCTCTCTCGCCGCATTCTGCTTTCTCCCTCCCTCTCTCCGCATTCTGCTTTCTCTCTCTCTCTCTCCGCATTCTGCTTTCTCCCTCTCTCTCTCCGCATTCTGCTTTCTCTCTCTCTCTCTCCGCATTCTGCTTTCTCCCTCTCTCTCTCCGCATTCTGCTTTCTCCCTCTCTCTCTCCTCATTCTGCTTTCTCTCTCTCTCTCTCTCCGCATTCTGCTTTCTCTCTCTCTCTCTCTCCGCATTCTGCTTTCTCCCTCTCTCTCTCCTCATTCTGCTTTCTCCCTCTCTCTCTCCTCATTCTGCTTTCTCTCTCTCTCTCTCCTCATTCTGCTTTCTCCCTCTCTCTCTCCTCATTCTGCTTTCTCTCTCTCTCTCTCCTCATTCTGCTTTCTCCCTCTCTCTCTCCTCATTCTGCTTTCTCTCTCTCCTCATTCTGCTTTCTCCCTCTCTCTCTCCTCTTTCTGCTTTCTCTCTCTCTCTTTCTCTCCTCATTCTGCTTTCTCTCTCTCTCTTTCTCTCCTCATTCTGCTTTCTCTCTCTCTCTCTCCTCATTCTGCTTTCTCTCTCTCTCTCCTCATT